>NW_027414546.1:0-14028 GCF_964106895.1 Numenius arquata
AAAATGGCTGTTTTCTTTCCCGGGAGGAAAAAAATGAGGGAAATTGAGGGAAAAAGGGGAAAGGTAAAAAAAGGGACAAGAAATGACCCAAAATGGATATTTTTCACCCCAAAATGGCCGTTTCCTTTCAGTGGAAAAAAAAACCAGGGGAAAATGGGAAAAAACCAGGAGAAAAGTAAAAAAATGACAAGAAATGACCCAAAGTGGCCCTTTTTTGACCCAAAATGCCCATCTCTTTTCCCATAAGAAATAATACGCGGCGAAAATAAGGAAAAACGAGGGGTTTTTATTAATTTGAGCCCTTTTTTGGGTGGTTTTCTCCCGATTTTGGTGTTTTCCGACGTTTCTTCGGCCCCCGGGGGGGGGGAGGGGCGTTATTTCACCTGGGGGGGAGGGGAAAGAGGAAGGGGGGGGGTGGGCAACCAAACCCCCAAAGTGGGCAACCTGACCCCAAACTGGGCAACCTGACCCCAAACTGGGCAATCAGACCCCAAACTGGGCAACCAAACCCCCAAACTGGGCAACCTGACCCCAAACTGGGCAACCAAAGGCCAAACTGGGCAACCAAACCCCCAAAGTGGGCAACCAAAGCCCAAACTGGGCAACCAAAGCCCCAAACTGGGCAATCAAACCCCCAAACTGGGCAATCAAACCCCCAAACTGGGCAACCTGACCCCAAACTGGGCAACCAAAGCCGAAACTGGGCAATCAAACCCCCAAACTGGGCAACCAAACCCCCAAACTGGGCAACCAAAGCCGAAACTGGGCAATCAAATCCCCAAACTGGGCAATCAAACCCCCAACTGGGCAACCTGACCCCAAACTGGGCAATCAAACCCCCAAACTGGGCAACCAAAGCCCAAACTGGGCAACCAAACCCCCAAACTGGGCAACCAGACCCCAAACTGGGCAACCTGACCCCAAACCGGGCAACCAAACCCCCAAACTGGGCAATCAAAGCCCCAAACTGGGCAACCTGACCCCAAACTGGGCAACCTGACCCCAAACTGGGCAACCAAACCTCCAAACTGGGCAACCTGACCCCAAACTGGCCAATCAAACCCCCAAACTGGGCAACCAAAGCCCAAACTGGGCAACCTGACCCCAAACTGGGCAATCAAACCCCCAAACTGGGCAACCAAAGCCCAAACTGGGCAACCAAACCCCCAAACTGGGCAACCTGACCCCAAACTGGGCAATCAAACCCCCAAACTGGGCAACCAAAGCCCCAAACTGGGCAACCTGACCCCAAACTGGGCAACCAAACCCCCAAACTGGGCAATCAGACCCCAAACTGGGCAATCAAACCCCAAAGTGGGCAACCAAAGCCAAACTGGGCAACCTGACCCCAAACTGGGCAACCAAAGCCCAAACTGGGCAACCTGACCCCCAACTGGGCAACCTGACCCCAAACTGGGCAACCAAACCCCCAAACTGGGCAACCTGACCCCAAACTGGGCAATCAAACCCCAAACTGGGCAACCAAAGCCCAAACTGGGCAACCAAACCCCCAAACTGGGCAACCTGACCCCCAAACTGGGCAATCAAACCCCCAAACTGGGCAACCAAACCCCCAAACTGGGCAACCAAAGCCAGGAACGGGCAACTTGACCCCAAATTGGGCAATCCCAACCCCAAACCTGGCAACTTGACCCCAGAATGGGCAACCCAATCCCAAGAATGGGCAACCAAAGCTAGGAATGGGCAACTTGACCCCAAATTGGGCAACCTGACCCCAAACTGGGCAACCAAACTAGGAATGGGCAACCCAAGCCAGGAATGGGCAACCCAACCCCAAAATGGGCAACCCCAACCCCAGGAATGGGCAACCAAAGACAGGAATGGGCAACCCAACCCAAAACTGGGCAACCTGACCCCAAACTGGGCAACCAAACTAGGAATGGGCAACCAAAGCCAGGAATGGGCAACCCAACCCCAGGAATGGGCAACCCAATCCCAAACTGGGCAACCAATCCCCAAAATGGGCAACCCCAACCCCAGGAATGGGCAACCAAAGACAGGAATGGGCAACCCAACCCCAGAATGGGCAACCCAACCCCAAACTGGGCAACCAATCCCAAAATGGGCAACCCCAACCCCAGGAATGGGCAACCAAAGACAGGAATGGGCAACCAAACCCTAAACTGGGCAACCAACCCCAAGAATGGGCAAACCAACCCCAAAACTCATTGACCCAACCCCGAAACTGGGCAACTGAAGGCAGGAATGGGCAACTGAAGCCAGGAATGGCCAACCAAACCCCAAAACTGGGCAACCCAACCCCAAGAACTGGGCAACCCACCCACAAACTGGGCAACCAAACCCCAAACTGAGCAACTTGACCCCAAAATGGGCAACCAACCCCAGGAATGGGCAACCCACCCCAGGAATGGGCAACCCAACCCCAAAATGGGCAACGCCACCCTCCCATGGGGCTACCTTGATGAAGGTGACGATGCCGCTGTAGAAGAGTAGGAGGAGGAAGAGGACCACGAAGGTGGAGATGGTGGTCCAGGGGCTACCGTCCTCTTCGGGCTCCAGGTCCTCTCCCTCCCCCAACAAGCCACAGGGCACCAACCGTAGCCCGGTGCAACCCCAGGGATCTGTTGGGGGAGGGGGTGGCAACTAATTAACCCCGCCCCCTCTAATTAGCCCCCCACCCCCTTAACGAGCCCCCACCGCCCCTCAGTGGCCACCCTACCAGCCTCGATGGCCACTCTCTTCTCCGTGGGCTCGTCGGCGGAGACGTGGGCAACCACACAGGCGTAGGGGGTGCCCCCCACCCACTCGCCCCACGGCACCTCCAAGGTGGCCACCAGGGAGCAGTGTCGGGTCAGGTGGTCGCAGGTGGCCCCTTCGATAGCCGGTTCTGGGGCTTGGTGGCCCCGTTGCCACCAGACGGTGATGGCCGGGGGTAGAAGTCCTTCACCAGGCAGAGGAGGGTGAAGTCGTGGCCACTGCAGGCCTCCTCGGGGCTAGTGGGCAGGAGGTGGAGGCTGGGGGCTTCACGGGCCTGTGGGGGGTGGGAGGACAGGGTCAGAGCTTGCCAGGGGGCTAGTAAGCTTGCCACGGGGCTACTAAGCTTGTGTGAGGCTACTCAGCTTGCCTTGGGGCTACTAAGCTTGTATGGGGTTACCAAACTCTCCGTGGGACTACTAAGCTCACCATGGGGCTACCAAGCTCGCCATGGGGCTACTAAGCTCGCGTGGAGCTACCGCGCTCATGTGGGGCTACTGAGCTCACCATGGGGCTACTAAACTCACCATGGGGTGTCAAAGCTTGCCGGGGGGCTACTAAGCTCGCGTGGGACTACTAAGCTCACGTGGGACTACTAAGCTTGCAGTGGGGCTACTAAGCTCTCCATGGGGCTACTAAGCTCGCAGTGGGGCTACTAAGCTCTCCATGGGGCTACTAAGCTTGCCGTGGGGCTACTAAGCTCTCCATGGGGCTACTAAGCTCGCAGTGGGGCTACTAAGCTCACCATGGGGCTACTAAACAGTCACCCTCCCCAGTCACCCACCTTCCCCCCAGTAGCCCCCCCGGTTGCCCCCTGTCGCCTCCAGTAGCCCCCCCGGTTACCCCCTGTCCCCTCCAGTAGCCCCCCAAGTTGCCCCCCTTGCCCCCCCAGTTGCCCCCCATCCCTCCCAGTAGCCCCCCCGGTTGCCCCCTGTCCCCTCCAGTAGCCCCCCCAGTCGTCCCCCTTGCCCCCCCCAAGTAGCTCACCGGGGTGTGGGGAGGACTTCTCCGGGGTCTCAGGGGTTGGGGGGTCCGGGGGGGGGAACCTGGAAAAAGTGGGGGGTGGGGGGGTGGGGGGGTGTGAAGATGAACCTTCTTGGGGGGGGGGGGGTGGTCCTCAACCCCCTGGAGATGCCACCACTTGGGGGGCAGGAGAAGGACCCCAAAGGAGCATCTCAGGGGGGTTCTTGGTGACCCCCAAGTAGAAATCGTGGTGGTGGGGGGCTTCACTTCAACCCCCTGGAGATGCCACCACTTGGGGGCAGAAGAAGGACCCCAAAAAGGCATCTGGTGGGGGTTCCTGCTGCCCCCCAAGTAGAAATCATGGGGGTGGGACCTCACCCATGGTGGAACCTCAACCCCCTGGAGATGCCACCACTTGGGGGGCAGAAGAAGGACCCCAAAGGAGCATCTCAGGGGGGTTCTTGGTGACCCCCAAGTAGAAATCGTGGTGGTGGGGGGCTTCACTTCAACCCCCTGGAGATGCCACCACTTGGGGGGCAGGAGAAGGACCCCAAAAAGGCATCTGGGGGAGGTTCCTGCTGCCCCCCAAGTAGAAATCATGGGGGTGGGACCTCACCCATGGTGGAACCTCAACCCCCTGGAGATGCCACCACTTGGGGGGCAGAAGAAGGACCCCAAAGGAGCATCTCAGGGGGGTTCTTGGTGACCCCCAAGTAGAAATCGTGGTGGTGGGGGGCTTCACTTCAACCCCCTGGAGATGCCACCACTTGGGGGGCAGGAGAAGGACCCCAAAGGAGCATCTGGGGGAGGTTCTTGGTGACCCCCAAGTAGAAATCATGGGGGTGGGACCTCACCCATGGTGGAACCTCAACCCCCTGGAGATGCCACCACTTGGGGGGCAGGAGAAGAACATCTGAGGGGGGGTTCCTGCTGCCCCCCAAGTAGAAATCGTGGTGGTGGGACCTCACCCATGGTGGAACCTCAGCCCCCTGGAGATGCCACCACTTGGGGGGCAGGAGAAGGACCCCAAAAAGGCATCTGGTGGGGGTTCCTGCTGCCCCCCAAGTAGAAATCATGGGGGTGGGACCTCACCCATGGTGGAACCTCAACCCCCTGGAGATGCCACCACTTGGGGGGCAGAAGAAGGACCCCAAAGGAGCATCTGGGGGAGGTTCCTGCTGCCCCCCAAGTAGAAATCATGGGGGTGGGACCTCACCCATGGTGGAACCTCAACCCCCTGGAGATGCCACCACTTGGGGGGCAGAAGAAGAACATCTGAGGGGGGGTTCCTGCTGCCCCCCAAGTAGAAATCATGGGGGTGGGACCTCACCCATGGTGGAACCTCAACCCCCTGGAGATGCCACCACTTGGGGGGCAGAAGAAGGACCCCAAAGGAGCATCTGGGGGGGGGTTCCTGCTGCCCCCCAAGTAGAAATCATGGGGGTAGAACCTCACCCATGGTGGAACCTCAACCCCTTGGAGATGCCCCCCCCATCAGACCCCCTAAAACCAAGCCCCCGCCCCCCAAGTTGTCCATCAATGGGGGGGGTCTCATGGTGAGAAACTCCTCCCCCAGCACCTCCCACCCCCCCCCAAACTGGTCCTTACTGGTGGTCACTTACTGGCCACCAGTGGTCCCTCCAGGGCAGGGTGCCTGACCACGCATGCGTAGTCCCGCCCCTCCCCTTCCTTCTCCTCCAATTGGAGGAGGTTGAAGGTGGAGAAGATCTTCTGGCCTCTGATTGGTCCCTCCTGGGCCCGGGCTTGGAGGTCCCGCCCCCCCGTCCAATGGATGACGAGGTCCTGGGGGGCGAAGTCGGTGACGTGACAGAAGAGGAGCCACCCCCCACCGGTGGCCCCTGGGGGGACACGGGTGACGGTGGCCTTGGGGGGCTTCCAGAGGACGTCACCTGTGGGGCAGGAGGAGGAGAAGGTGGTGGTGGCACCTTGAGGTGTGGGTCCAGGTGGGGGCCCCATAGGGTCCTGGTGGTCCCATAGGGCCCTGGTGACCTTATATGGACCTTGGTGGCCTCATATGGGCCTGGTTGCCCCATAGGTTCCTGGTGGCACCATATGGACCTTGGTGGCCCCATAGGTTCCTGGTGGCCCCATAGGTCCCCTGGTGGCCTCATATGGGCCTGGTTGCCCCATAGGTTCCTGGTGGCCCCATATGAACCTGGTGGCCCCATATGGGCCTTGGCCAATCTGTAGGTCCCCTGGTGACCCCATATAGACCTGGTGGCCCCATAGGTTCCTGGTGGCCCCACATGGACATTGGTGGCCCCATATGGGCCTTGGCCAACCTATAGGTCCCCTGGTGACCCCACATGGACGTGGCGGCCCCATAGGTTCCTGGTGGCCCCATATGGGCCTTGATCAACCTATAGGTCCCCTGGTGGCCCCACATGGACCTGGCGGCCCCATAGGTTCCTGGTGGCCCCATATGGGCCTTGGTCAACCTATAGGTCCCCTGGTGGCCCCATATGGACTTGGTGGCCCCACATGGACCTAGTGGCCCCACATGGACATTGGTGGCCCCATATGAGCCTTGGCCAATCTATAGGTCCCCTGGTGACCCCACATGGACCTGGCGGCCCCATAGGTTCCTGGTGGCCCCATATGGGCCTTGGTCAACCTATAGGTCCCCTGGTGGCCCCACATGGACGTGGCGGCCCCATAGGTTCCTGGTGGCCCCATATGGGCCTTGGTCAACCTATAGGTCCCCTGGTGGCCCCATATGGACTTGGTGGCCCCATATGGACCTTGGTGGCCCCATAGGTTCCTGGTGGCACCATATGGACCTTGGTGGCCCCATAGGTTCCTGGTGGCCCCATAGGTCCCCTGGTGACCCCACATGGACCTGGCGGCCCCATAGGTTCCTGGTGGCCCCATATGGGCCTTGGTCAACCTATAGGTCCCCTGGTGGCCCCACATGGACCTGGCGGCCCCATAGGTTCCTGGTGGCCCCATATGGGCCTTGGCCAACCTATAGGTCCCCTGGTGACCCCACATGGACGTGGCGGCCCCATATGGACCTAGTGGCCCCATAGGTTCCTGGTGGCCCCATATGGACCTGGTGGCCCCATAGGTTCCTGGTGGCCCCATATGGGCCTTGGTCAACCTATAGGTCCCCTGGTGGCCCCATATGGACATTGGTGGCCCCACATGGACATTGGTGGCCCCATATGAGCCTTGGCCAATCTGTAGGTCCCCTGGTGACCCCACATGGACCTGGCGGCCCCATAGGTTCCTGGTGGCCCCATATGGGCCTTGGTCAACCTATAGGTCCCCTGGTGGCCCCATATGGACTTGGTGGCCCCATATGGACCTAGTGGCCCCATAGGTTCCTGGTGGCCCCATATGGGCCTTGGCCAACCCTATAGGTCCCTGGTAACCCCATATAGCCCCACACAGGCCCGTGTGGCCCCCTATAGGCCAGTACAGCCCAGTACAGCCCCATATAGTCCAGTACAGCCCCCTATAGGCCAGTACAACCCAGTACAGGCCAGTACAGCCCCATAGAGCCCCCTATAGCCCAGTACATCCCAGTACAGCCCAGTATGGTCCCATATGGATCAGTACAAACCAGTACAGCCCAGTACAGCCCAGTATGGTCCCATATGGCCCAGTACATCCCAGTACGTCCCAGTACGTCCCAGTACAGCCCAGTATGGCCCCATATGGACCAGTACAGCCCAGTACAGGCCAGTACAGCCCAGTATGGTCCCATATGGATCAGTACAAAACAGTACAGCCCAGTACAACCCAGTACAGCCCAGTACGGTCCCATATGGATCAGTACAAACCAGTACAGCCCAGTACAGCCCAGTATGGTCCCATATGGCCCAGTACAAACCAGTACAGCCCAGTACAGGCCAGTACAGCCCAGTATGGTCCCATATGGACCAGTACAGCCCAGTACAGGCCAGTACAGCCCAGTATGGTCCCATATGGACCAGTACATCCCAGTACGTCCCAGTACGTCCCAGTACAGCCCAGTACAGCCCAGTATGGTCCCATGTGGCCCAGTACAGCCCAGTACAGGCCAGTACAGGCCAGTATGGTCCCATATGGCCCAGTACATCCCAGTACGTCCCAGTACGTCCCAGTACAGCCCAGTATGGCCCCATATGGACCGGTACAGCCCAGTACAGCCCAGTACAGGCCAGTATGGTCCCATATGGCCCAGTACATCCCAGTACAGCCCAGTATGGTCCCATATGGACCAGTACAAACCAGTACAAACCAGTACAGCCCAGTATGGCCCCATATGGATCAGTACAAACCAGTACAGCCCAGTACAGCCCAGTACAGCCCAGTATGGTCCCATATGGCCCAGTACAAACCAGTACAGCCCAGTACAGGCCAGTACAGCCCAGTATGGTCCCATATGGACCAGTACAAACCAGTACAGCCCAGTACGTCCCAGTACAGCCCAGTATGGCCCCATATGGACCAGTACAGCCCAGTACAGGCCAGTACAGCCCAGTATGGTCCCATATGGACCAGTACAAACCAGTACAGCCCAGTACAGGCCAGTACAGCCCAGTATGGCCCCATATGGATCAGTACAGCCCAGTACAGCCCAGTACAGCCCAGTACAGGCCAGTACAGCCCTATAGAGCCCCCTATAGCCCAGTACAGCCCAGTACAGCCCAGTATGGTCCCATATGGACCAGTACAGCCCAGTACAGGCCAGTACAGCCCAGTATGGTCCCATATGGACCAGTACATCCCAGTACGTCCCAGTACAGCCCAGTATGGCCCCATATGGACCAGTACAGCCCAGTACAGGCCAGTATGGTCCCATATGGACCAGTACAAACCAGTACAGCCCAGTACAGCCCAGTACAGCCCAGTATGGTCCCATATGGACCAGTACAGCCCAGTACAGGCCAGTACAGCCCAGTATGGTCCCATATGGACCAGTACATCCCAGTACGTCCCAGTACGTCCCAGTACAGCCCAGTACAGCCCAGTATGGTCCCATGTGGCCCAGTACAGCCCAGTACAGGCCAGTACAGGCCAGTATGGTCCCATATGGCCCAGTACATCCCAGTACGTCCCAGTACGTCCCAGTACAGCCCAGTATGGCCCCATATGGACCAGTACAGCCCAGTACAGCCCAGTACAGCCCAGTATGGTCCCATATGGCCCAGTACATCCCAGTACAGCCCAGTATGGTCCCATATGGACCAGTACAAACCAGTACAAACCAGTACAGGCCAGTACAGCCCAGTATGGTCCCATATGGACCAGTACAGCCCAGTACAGGCCAGTACAGCCCAGTATGGTCCCATATGGACCAGTACAGCCCAGTACAGGCCAGTACAGGCCAGTATGGTCCCATATGGACCAGTACAAACCAGTACAGCCCAGTACAGGCCAGTACAGCCCAGTATGGTCCCATATGGATCAGTACAAACCAGTACAGCCCAGTACAGCCCAGTATGGTCCCATATGGCCCAGTACAGCCCAGTACATCCCAGTACGACCCCCTCTTATCCCCCCCTCAACTCACTGTTGGGTCCCAGTTTGAGCTTCTGGTCAAGGGGGCGGTGACAGGGGACGGTGGCCTGGCACCTGAGGGTGTGGCCGGCCACCCACTGGTCCAGGGAGACGAAGCGGGTGAGGAGAAGTCTTTGGGTGCCGTTGGGGTAATGGGTGAATTCCGGGGTCCCCAGGGGCTCCCCCTCCCAGGAGAGGGTGGCCCCCTGGAGTTGCCACCCCAGGAGAAGGCAGTTGGCCGTGGCCGGGCTGGCCAGGAGGTCGGCGTAGGAAGGTTGGGTGACGAAGAGGTTGGGGGGAACGGTGGCCCCCCAACAGGCTGTGAGGAGAGAGAGGGTGAGAAGGTCCACCTTGGGTGGTGAGCATCTGTGGGGTACATTCGTGGGGGCTCCATCCGGCCAGCGGGGTCTTGTATCTCCTCATCCAACCGTCCATCATCTGATGTTTCTCCATCCATCCATCCATCCATCCATCCATCCATCCATCCATCCATCCATCCACCAACCCATCCATCTCTGGAGACCTCAACCAACCTTCTCCTCAGCCATCCTACCACCCATCCATCCCAGTTGTCCATCCCTCCATCCATTCCTCCATCTCTGTAGACCCCAACCAACCTTCTGTCCATCGTCCCACCATCCAACCATCTCCGGAGACCTCAACCAACCTTCTCCTCAGCCATCCTACCACCCATCCATCCCAGTTGTCCATCCCTCCATCCATTCCTCCATCTCTGTAGACCCCAACCAACCTTCTGTCCATCGTCCCACCATCCAACCATCTCCGGAGACCTCAACCAACCTTCTCCTCAGCCATCCTACCACCCATCCATCCCAGTTGTCCATCCCTCCATCCATTCCTCCATCTCTGTAGACCCCAACCAACCTTCTGTCCATCGTCCCACCATCCAACCATCTCCGGAGACCTCAACCAACCTTCTCCTCAGCCATCCTACCACCCATCCATCCCAGTTGTCCATCCCTCCATCCATTCCTCCATCTCTGTAGACCCCAACCAACCTTCTGTCCATCGTCCCACCATCCAACCATCTCCGGAGACCTCAACCAACCTTCTCCTCAGCCATCCTACCACCCATCCATCCCAGTTGTCCATCCCTCCATCCATTCCTCCATCTCTGTAGACCCCAACCAACCTTCTGTCCATCGTCCCACCATCCAACCATCTCCGGAGACCTCAACCAACCTTCT
Source organism: Numenius arquata (assembly GCF_964106895.1). Taxonomy (NCBI): domain Eukaryota; kingdom Metazoa; phylum Chordata; class Aves; order Charadriiformes; family Scolopacidae; genus Numenius; species Numenius arquata. Next base: position 10,416 of record NW_027414546.1, read on the forward strand.
CCTCAGCCATCCTACCACCCATCCATCCCAGTTGTCCATCCCTCCATCCATTCCTCCATCTCTGTAGACCCCAACCAACCTTCTGTCCATCGTCCCACCATCCAACCATCTCCGGAGACCTCAACCAACCTTCTCCTCAGCCATCCTACCACCCATCCATCCCAGTTGTCCATCCCTCCATCCATTCCTCCATCTCTGTAGACCCCAACCAACCTTCTGTCCATCGTCCCACCATCCAACCATCTCCGGAGACCTCAACCAACCTTCTCCTCAGCCATCCTACCACCCATCCATCCCAGTTGTCCATCCCTCCATCCATTCCTCCATCTCTGTAGACCCCAACCAACCTTCTGTCCATCGTCCCACCATCCAACCATCTCCGGAGACCTCAACCAACCTTCTCCTCAGCCATCCTACCACCCATCCATCCCAGTTGTCCATCCCTCCATCCATTCCTCCATCTCTGTAGACCCCAACCAACCTTCTGTCCATCGTCCCACCATCCAACCATCTCCGGAGACCTCAACCAACCTTCTCCTCAGCCATCCTACCACCCATCCATCCCAGTTGTCCATCCCTCCATCCATTCCTCCATCTCTGTAGACCCCAACCAACCTTCTGTCCATCGTCCCACCATCCAACCATCTCCGGAGACCTCAACCAACCTTCTCCTCAGCCATCCTACCACCCATCCATCCCAGTTGTCCATCCCTCCATCCATTCCTCCATCTCTGTAGACCCCAACCAACCTTCTGTCCATCGTCCCACCATCCAACCATCTCCGGAGACCTCAACCAACCTTCTCCTCAGCCATCCTACCACCCATCCATCCCAGTTGTCCATCCTTCCATCCATTCCTCCATCTCTGTAGACCCCAACCAACCTTCTGTCCACCCATCCCACCGCCCCACCCATCCCCAACCCCACCCCACCCCTTACCCATGCACTTGCTGGTGTTCCTCATCACCACATTCCCTCCCCCCGATGGGGTCACCTTGCAGGTGTAGATGTCCCCTTTGTCCCAACTGGACTTCTTGATATTCAACGAGCTCCTCCCACTGTCCACCCCACTGGTGGGGGTGGGAGTAAGTATCTCCTCCCCGTTCAGCAGCCAGGACACCTTGGTCTTCTCCACCGTGGAGCTCCAGAAGATGCAGACAAGCTCCAGATCTACCTCATCACCACCATCTTCACATCGAGGTTCCACCAGGACCACCTGAACCTGAGATGGTTCCGGCCGTGACCTACAAGCTACAAGAGGGATGTGGGTATGGGTGGCCACCACAAGGTCACCTTCACATGGGGGTTCCAACAGGGCCACCAAGAGGGACGTGGGGATGGGTGGCCACCACGAGGTCACCTTCACCCCTGGCTTCCCCCAGGGCCACCAAGAGGGACGTGGGGATGGGTGGTCACCACCACCACGAGGTCACCTTCACCCTGGGGTCCCAACAGGGCCACTCACGGTGGTTCCACCAGGGCCACCAAGAGGGATGTGAGGATGGACGGCCACCACGAGGTCACCTTCACCCCTGGCTTCCCCCAGGGCCACCAAGAGGGACGTGGGGATGGGTGGTCACCACCACCACGAGGTCACCTTCACCCTGGGGTCCCAACAGGGCCACTCACGGTGGTTCCACCAGGGCCACCAAGAGGGATGTGAGGATGGACGGCCACCACGAGGTCACCTTCACCCCTGGCTTCCCCCAGGGCCACCAAGAGGGACGTGGGGATGGGTGGTCACCACCACCATGAGGTCACCTTCACCCTGGGGTCCCAACAGGGCCACTCACAGTGGTTCCACCAGGGCCACCAAGAGGGACGTGGGGATGGGTGGCCACCACGAGGTCACCTTCACCCCTGGCTTCCCCCAGGGCCACCAAGAGGGACGTGGGGATGGGTGGTCACCACCACCACGAGGTCACCTTCACCCTGGGGTCCCAACAGGGCCACTCACGGTGGTTCCACCAGGGCCACCAAGAGGGACATGGGGATGGGTGGCCACCACGATGTCACCCCACGTCCCCAACCCCCTCCCCCTCCCTTCTTCCCCCAACTCCCCTCTCCTGCCATGTCCTACCGTCCTTGGGAAGAACCTTGGAGACGAGGACGTTGGAAAGATGGCGGCGGATGTGGCACGTCACGGGGTGGCCACCGTTGGGGACCTTGAGGGCTCGGCTGGTGATGTAGCTATCTTGTTGGTCGCCCTTGGCCAATCGGAGCCCAGGGAGCTGGGGCGGGGCGGTGGGCACCGGTGGCTCCCACTCAATGGTCAGGTCGTTGGGGTAGAAGTTGGTGGCCAAACAGAGGAAAAGGGGCTCATTGGCCACTTCCACGCAACAAGGGACCATCCAGAAGACCATGGGAAGTTGCTCCCGAGCTTGGGGGGGAGAGGAAATAAAAAAGGGGGGTGGGGGGGTGGGTGTGGGTGGGGTGTCAGGGTGGGGGGGTAGGGGGTGGACAACCAACCCCCCCCCCCTCCCCCCAAAGTAGTCCTCGGGTCATGTGACCCTCCAAAAAGCATCTTCTGGAGGTCCCACCCCGTGGTGGCCCCACCAGAACATCTCCCAGGGGTTCGTGCCCACCCCCCCCACCCCCCCCAAATATCTTCTAGGAGCAGCCCCCCCCCCCCCATCGTGACCCCCCCCCCAAAATGACTTCTAGGGTCACGTGACCCCCTCCAACATCTCCTCGGGTCATGTGACCCCCCCCCCCAAAAAACATCTTCTAGGAGGTCCCACCCCATGGTGGCACCCCCAGAATATCTCCAAGGGTTTGTGGCCCCCCCCAAAACATCTCCAAGGAGGTCCCACCCCATGGTGACCCCCCCCAAAATGACTCCTAGGGGTATGTGACCCCCCCCAAAACATCTCCAAGGAGGTCCCACCCCACGGTGACCCCCCCCAAAACGACTCCTAGGGGTATGTGACCCCCCCCCCCCAAAACATCTCCAAGAAGCCACCGCCCCATCACAGCCCCCCCCCCCGAAAACGACTTCCAACGTCATGTGGCCCCCCCCAAAACAAGTCCTAGGAACCTCCACCCCATCGTGGCCCCCCCCCCCCAAAAAACATCTCCAAGGAGGTCCCACCCCATGGTGACCCCCCCCAAAATGACTCCTAGGGGTATGTGACCCCCCCCCCCAAAACATCTCCAAGAAGCCACCGTCCCATCACAGCCCCCCCCCCGAAAACGACTTCCAACGTCATGTGGCCCCCCCCAAAACAAGTCCTAGGAGCCTCCACCCCATCGTGGCCCCCCCCAAAAAACATCTCCAAGGAGGTCCCACCCCCATGGTGATCCTCCCCAAAACATCTCCTTGGGGTTTGTGGCCCCCCCCCCAAAACAACATCTAGGGGTACGTAGCCCACCCCCCCCCGACAACTCATAGGGGTATGCGGCCCCCCCAAAACATCTCCGAGGAGGTCCCACCCCATGGTGACCCCCCCAAAATGACTCCTAGGGGTATGCGGCCCCCCCCAAAACATGTCCGAGGAGCCACCACCCCACCGTGACCCCCCCCAAAACGACTCCTAGGGGTATGTGACCCCCCCCCCAAAACATCTCCAAGGAGGTCCCACCCCACGGTGACCCCCCCCCAAAATGACTCCTA
>NW_027414547.1:0-23353 GCF_964106895.1 Numenius arquata
GGTGTCGGGACACCCCAAATTTCCTAATTTCCCCCCCAAAAATCGCCACCCCCCCAAAAAAAAAAAACCGTGCGCAATTTTCCTGCAGTTTAAAAGTTTGGGGTTTTTTTTTTGGGGGGGGGGGGGGGGGAATTGTTAATTTTTTTTTAAATTAAATTTTACTCTTTTATTTTTTCTTAATTAAATCTTGCCTCCTCCTGACCTAATTCCCGGGCCCTCGCTTAACGAAGCGCGGCTAACGAGGAGCCGCTGACGAGCTTCACTCCCCCCCCCCCTCCCCCCGTGGGGCCTTTTTGGGGTTATTCAGGGCTTTTTTTTCTGGGGGGGGGGAACCCCCCACCTTTACACCCCCCCCTTTAATTTCACCCCTAAAAAAACCCCCCCGATTTCTCCCAATTTTGGGCTTCTCCTTCTTTCCGTTCATCACTTTGGGGGAAAAAGGGGGATTTTGGGGGGGGGGGGGCTTAAGGAGGGGGGGGTTAAGTGGGGGGGGGGGGGGCTTAAGGAGGGGGGGGTTAAGTGGGGGGGGGGGGCGTGGATTTGGCAGTGCTTCCTTTTGGGGTTTATTTATGATTTTTTGGGGGTTATTTATTATTTTAGGGGTTTGTTTATATTTTTGGGGGGGGGTTATTTATTATTTTATGGGCTTGTATTTTTTTTTGGGGGGGGGGGGGGGTGTTATTATTTTTCTGGAGTTTATTTTTGGGGGGGGGGTTGTTTTTTTTTTAGCAGCGTTTCCAAACTCTTCTTCCCCCCCCCCTTCCAAAAACTTGCCTTTTCTGCTCTTTAACCTTTTTTTTTTTTTTGGAAGGTGGAAAAAGCCCCAAACCCCCCCAAAATGCCAACCCCCCCCAAAAAAAAAATGCTAAACCCCCCCCCAAAAATGCCACTAAGGGGGGGGGGGCTTGAGGCTTTGCCCCCGGGGAGCAGCGCGATTTGTCCTCCCCCCCCCCCGGCCCCGTCTTTAATTTTCTGCCTTTTTTTTGCCTTTTAATCCAGATTTTGGAGGTTTTTTCCTCAAATTGGGAAGCCGGGGCCGCCGGAGGAGCTTTGACCCCCCCCCCCCGTCCCCCCCCCCTCCCTCGGTAAGGACCTTCGCTCTCCTCCTCTTCCTCCCTCCTCTCTCCCTCCGGGCCTCGCCCTCCACGGCTTTTTACAGCGTTAAAAAAAAAAACAACCCCAAAAAACCCCCAGATTTAACCCAAATCTCCCGGTCGGGGGGGGGGTGTCCCTCTAACGAGCTCCCCTAATTTATTAAAATATACCTTTTTTTTTTTTTTTGGGGGGGGGAGCTAATTAAGTCCCGGGGAGCTCGGGCAAGTAGGAATTTGTCCTTATTTCTGGCTGCCTGGCGCTTAATTAGCGTTAATTAAGCCGTCGCCATCAGATAAAGCGGGAGGCGAGGGACGGGTTTTATCCCCCTTTTTTGGGGTGTTTTGCCCCTTTTTTTGCGCTTTTTTTTTTTTGCCCCGGACTGGGGATTATTTGCCTTTAACCGCCCCCCCTCCCCCTAATTAAGCACCAAGTTGCCAGGCTCTTCGTTAATTACTCGATTAATTTCTTCGCCCCTTCGGTCGTCGGCCTCAGGGGGGAAAAAATTGGGGGTGACCCAAATTAAACACCATTCCCCCCCCTCCCAAACGCCTTTTTTTGGGGTGATTTTGCTCACTTTTGGGACCGACCTGGGGGGTAGGAAGGATCCGGTGGGTCGTTAAATTTTAATTATTTTTTTAATTAGAAATAGGCCGGGTCGGGGACTTTTTCTCCTCCGGCTCCGGGAGGCGGTTGGGCTAAAAAAGGGTTAAAAATTCATTTAATTTATCAAAAGCTTGTGGTTAATAATTAAAACTTCTCTCCCTTCCCACCCCCCCACCCCGTTTCTCGTTAGCGGGGAAGGGCCGGGTCACGTGCTAATTACGCCTGCGGTTCCGGAAGGGCAGGATTGGGCTTAAAAAAAAAAAAAAATCTCAATTTTGGGAGCGGGATTGAGCCGGAAAGGTCTTTTTAAACCTTTTTCCCCATTTGTTACCCCAAATTATGGGGGGGTTGGGGGGGCGGCTTGGACCCAGCTCTTCATCTTCATCGTCGTTAGCGAGAAATTAAACGAGGGGATTAAAAGGAGGAGGTTTGGGGGGTTATTTTCTTGGCATTTTGGGTTTAAATCCCTAAAATCTGGTTACTTTTCCCTTTTCCGCTGAATTTTAACCCAAATTTGGAGAATTTGGAGGTTTGAAGAAGAAATGAGATGGTCGTAGAAGGGGGGAGGGAAAGGCTAGATTTAATTAATTTCATTAAATTGAGTTAATTTTCGCCGCCCGAAGAGCGGCGGGTGCTGCTTTTTTGGGGTAAAAAGCCAGGAATTTGTCGATTATTTTTTTTTTCAGCCTGGGGGAGGGTTTGGGGGCGGGAAACGCCGACGATTTGTGGGATTTATCCCCAAATCCTCAAATTTCCAGATTTAGGAATCGCTTTCGAACATATATATATATATATATTTGCTTATTTTTAGCTTATTTTGAGTCGTTCCTCCTGGATTCACCCCCAAAAAAAGGGGGGTTTTGGGGCAATGACCCAAAGAGGAGTTTTCTTTGGAAAACGGAGGATTTTTTTGGGGGGGAATAGAGGGAAATTTGTGTCGTGGTTTGTTTGGTTTTTTTGAGGAGGCGGAGAAGGGGACGGTGATTCCCAGGCCCCAAAAACTGGGTGTTTTACCCCAAAAACCCATCGAACCTCAACTGGGAGCCCCAACATAGAGCCCGCTCGTTAGGGCTGTGATTAATTAAAGCTTTGGGGTATTGATTTACCATCCCCTCCCAACAGATGCTGTCTTAGGGGGCTCATGGCATTAATTAGCGGGGATTAACGAGTGCCGGGCGGGGGGGGTTAATGCCAATCGCAGACGGGTTAATGCTCATCCGTCCGTCTGTCCGTCCGGGATTGGTCAGTGCGGGGAGATGGTCGGAGGGTTGGGATTGGTCAATGTGGGAGACGGTCGGAGGGTTGGGATTGGTCAATGTGGGAGACGGTCGGAGGGTTGGGATTGGTCAAGGTGGGAGACGGTCGGAGGGTTGGGATTGGTCAAGGTGCGGAGATGGTTGGAGGGTTGGGATTGGTCAAGGTGGATGGATGGTCGGATGGTTGGGATTGGTCAAGGTGGAGAGACGGAGGGTTGGGATTGGTCAGTGCGGGGAGATGGTCGGAGGGTTGGGATTGGTCAGCGTGGGGAGATGGTCGGAGGGTTGGGATTGGTCAAGGTGGGAGACGGTCGGAGGGTTGGGATTGGTCAAGGTGGATGGATGGTCGGATGGTTGGGATTGGTCAAGGTGGAGAGACGGAGGGTTGGGATTGGTCAGTGCGGGGAGATGGTCGGAGGGTTGGGATTGGTCAGTGTGGGGAGACGGTCGGAGGGTTGGGATTGGTCAATGTGGGAGACGGAGGGTTGGGATTGGTCAAGGTAGAGAGATGGTCGTAGGGTTGGGATTGGTCAAGGTGCGGAGATGGTCGGAGGGTTGGGATTGGTCAGCGTGGGGAGATGATCGGAGGGTTGGGATTGGTCAAGGTGGAGAGACGGTCGGAGGGTTGGGATTGGTCAAGGTGGATGGATGGTTGGAGGGTTGGGATTGGTCAGCGTGGGGAGATGGTCAGAGGGTTGGGATTGGTCAAGGTGGAGGGATGGTTGGAGGGTTGGGATTGGTCAAGGTGGGGAGATGGTTGGAGGGTTGGGATTGGTCAAGGTGGATGGAAGGTTGGAGGGTTGGGATTGGTCAAGGTGGAGAGGTGGTCAGAGGGTTGGGATTGGTCAGCGTGGGGAGATGGTCGGATGGTTGGGATTGGTCAAGGTGGAGAGATGGTTGGAGGGTTGGGATTGGTCAAGGTGCGGAGACGGTCGGAGGGTTGGGATTGGTCAATGTGGGAGACGGTCGGAGGGTTGGGATTGGTCAAGGTGGATGGATGGTTGGAGGGTTGGGATTGGTCAGCGTAGGGAGATGGTCGGAGGGTTGGGATTGGTCAAGGTGGGGAGATGGCTCCGGGTAGACCTTGTGGTGACCTTCCAGTTGTACTGGGGCTTGGTGGAACTGTTTTTAACCAAAAAAGAGGGAAATTCAGACCAGAAATGGTGAAGGAACTTATTGTGGTGGTGGTGATGATGGTGGTGGTGATGATGATGGTGGTGGTGGTGGTGATGATGATGATGGTGGTGGTGGTGGTGATGATGATGATGATGATGGTAGTGCCTCCATCCCTGGAAGGGTTCAAGGTCAAGTTGGCTGGACTTTTGAGGGACCTCATGTGGTTGAAGATGGACCATTCATGGTCCTTCCCCACCCAAACCCCCCCCTCCCCGTGACTCCCCCCTCACCCTCTGCTCTCCCCCCTCCCGTTGCAGGATGCCCTGGCCTCCACGCCGCCCCCCAGCGTGACCCCCACCACCGCCCGAGGACAACCATGTGGCACCACCGTGGTCATCGCGGTGTCCTGCTGGCCACCCACCGGCCGGTGCCGACCCAAGCCACCCCGGTGACCCGGCGCCGGTGGCAATGAGCGGCCTCGTCCCCGGACCATGAGCTCCCACCGCCCTCCCCGGCACGACGGCTCCGATGCCGAGGTTGGCCCGGCGGTGGCTTTTTGGCATCAAAATGGCACGGTGGTGGCCACCGCCACCACCACCACCACGGCAGGTGACACCCCTCGCCCGGGCCCCGCCACCCCCGCCGTGCCCAAAATGGGGGTGCGCGCCCGCATCGCCGATTGGCCCCCCAAAAGAGATGCCACCAAGGACCTCACCGTCTGCCGGGATGCCGCCGGCAACCGGGATACGACCTCTTGGCGAGGTTCTCCCGGTGGCCACCAAGCTTTGGGTGGAGTTTCGGGCTTTAAGGCCCTCCACCGCTTGGCGCGCCGACGTTCCAAGGAGGTGGAATTCCAAGAAGGTTGGAATTCCCGTTCTCCGGCCAAGGCTTTGGCGCCGTTACGGCACCGGAGCAGCAGCGAAGTGACCTTGAGCGAATGCGATCCCGAAGAAGGTTCGGAACCCCGAGGAAATCCCGGCCTTTTCCGGGAATACGGTAGCACCTCTTCCATCGACGTCCAAGGAATTTCCGAGCAGAGTTTTTTCCAGATGCTCAACGAATTCCGTAGCGGAAAAGCCCAACCGAGGCCGGAAAACGTCGGAGAAGGCGCTTTCCCCCAGGGATCGTCTCCCGAGGGGTTGAAACCGGGAGGGAAGAAGGAGGAACCCTCGACGCAATCCAAGGACAAACCCCGCCGGAGATGTCCCAAGGGTGACGAATCCATCTTTAAAAAACTCCGGAGCGGCCGAAACGAGGGAGAAACGGGAAAAGAAACGGAAGAACCGCGGGGGACGGGGACGCCGGAGCCGGGAAAACCTTGGATGTGCCAGAAGAGCTTCGCCCACTACGACGTTCAGAGCATGCTCTTCGACCTCGGGATGGTGGCCACCAAGCGAGCGGTGGTGGCCCAACGGCGTAACACCACCACGGGGGCTTCGGCGGCTTCGGCTCCCTCCGCGCTCCGAGGCCTCGGGGGGGGTTTAATCCCGGGGGGGTCGGACGCCTCTTTTTCCGGCGTCGAAGACCTCAATCGGAAGGAGAACTTGGAAAGGGACCTCGGGGACTCCACCAGCAACGAGCTCCTCCTCAGTTGTCCCCATTTCCGTAACGAGATCGGTGGCAGCGTGGAACGAAACGTCAGCTTCTCCAAAGCTTCGGCGGGTTCTCCGGGAATAGCCGGGAAGGAAACGGGGGGGTCGTTCCAGGAGCCCCCGCTTCCTCTTCGACCCACCAACGCCGGTATCTCCGTCCTGGAGGTCCCCAAGGAGCTACAGAGGAACCTCAACCGTCTCAAGCACCACAGCGTGGAGCACGTGGACCTCGGCGCCCGCTATTACCGGGACCATTTCCACGGCAAAGGTGGGGACGGGGGGGTGGGTTTTGGGGGGGGGGGCTAGTGCTGCCCCTTCTGTTCTTCCCCCTCCCCCCCCTGCGATGAAGCCCCCCCAGATCCTTCCTGGGAAAGAGGGGACGGGGACCCCACCATCCCACCACCACCAAGGTCTGTCCTCCTTCCCTTGTGGTGGTGGGAAAGGGGACAGCGATGCCCCCCCCCCCCAAGGTCCTCCATCTCCCCCTGTTGTCCCCCCCCCGGCTCCTCCGTGCCCCCCCCGTGTCCTCCACCGTCTCCTCCGTGCCCCCCCCGTGTCCCCCTCCCGGCTCCTCTGTGTCCCCCACCTTGTCCCCCATCCCCTCTGTCCCCATCCCAACCCCCCCCCGGCTCCTCTGTCCCCCCCCACATCGTGTCCTGTGTCGTGTGTGTCCCCCCCACATCGTGTCCTGTCCCCCCCCCCTCCCTTCTGTGTCCCCCACCTTGTCCCCCATCCCCTCTGTCCCCATCCCAATCCCCCCCGGCTCCTCTGTGCCCCCCCCACATCGTGTCCTGTGTCGTGTGTCCCCCCCCCACATCGTGTCCTGTGTCCCCCACCCAGCTCCTCTGTGTCCCCCCCTCCCCTCTGTGTCCCCCACCTTGTCCCCCATCCCCTCTGTCCCCATCCCAACCCCTTTTTGGCTCCTCTGTCCCCCCCTGCATTGTGTCTTGTGTCATGTGTCCCCCCCCACATCGTGTCCTGTGTCCCCCCCTCTCTTCTGTGTCCCCCATCTTGTCCCCCACCTCCTCTTTCCCCATCCCAATCCCTTTTTGGCTCCTCTGTCCCCCCCCCGCATCATGTCCTGTGTCGTGTGTGTCCCCCCCACATCGTGTCCTGTGTCCCCCCCCCAGCTCCTCTGTGTCCCCCCCTCCCCTCTGTGTCCCCCACCTTGTCCCCCATCCCCTCTGTCCCCATCCCAATCCCCCCTGGCTCCTCTGTCCCCCCCCACATCGTGTCCTGTGTTGTCGTGTCCCCCCCCTCCTGCCGTTGTGTCCCCCCCCGGCTCCTCTGTGTCCCACCTTGTCCCCCACCTCCTCTGTCCCCATCCCAACCCCCCCCAGCTCCTCTGTCCCCCCCCGCATCCTGTCCTGTGTCGTCGTGTCCCCCCCCTCCTGCCGTTGTGTCCCCCCCCCGGCTCCTCTGTGTCCCCCATCTTGTCCCCCACCTCCTCTTTTCCCATCCCAACCCCCCCTGGCTCCTCTGTCCCCCCCCGCATCGTGTCCTGTGTCGTGTGTGTCCCCCCCTCCCTTCTGTGTCCCCCACCTTGTCCCCCATCCCCTCTGTCCCCATCCCAACCCCCCCGGCTCCTCTGTCCCCCCCCCCGCATCTTGTCCTGTGTCGTCGTGTCCCCCCCCTCCTGCCGTTGTGTCCCCCCCCAGGCTCCTCTGTGTCCCCCACCTTGTCCCCCACCTCCTCTTTTCCCATCCCAACCCCCCCGGCTCCTCTGTGCCCCCCCACATCGTGTCCTGTGTCGTGTGTGTCCCCCCCACATCGTGTCCTGTCCCCCCCCCTCCCCTCTGTGTCCCCCACCTTGTCCCCCATCCCCTCTTTTCCCATCCCAACCCCCCCTGGCTCCTCTGTCCCCCCCCGCATCGTGTCTTGTGTTGTGTGTGTCCCCCCCACATCGTGTCCTGTCCCCCCCCGGCTCCTCTGTGTCCCCCACATTGTCCCCCATCCCCTCTGTCCCCATCCCAACCCCCCCCAGCTCCTCTGTCCCCCCCCGCATCGTGTCCTGTGTCGTGTGTCCCCCCCCCACATCGTGTCCTGTCCCCCCCCCTCCTTTCTGTGTCCCCCACCTTGTCCCCCACCCCCTCTTTCCCCATCCCAATCCCCCCCGGCTCCTCTGTCCCCCCCCACATCGTGTCCTGTGTCGTGTGTGTCCCCCCCACATCGTGTCCTGTCCCCCCCCCAGCTCCTCTGTGTCCCCCCCTCCCTTCTGTGTCCCCCACCTTGTCCCCCATCCCCTCTGTCCCCATCCCAATCCCCCCCGGCTCCTCTGTCCCCCCCCACATCGTGTCCTGTGTTGTCGTGTCCCCCCCCTCCTGCCGTTGTGTCCCCCCCCGGCTCCTCTGTGTCCCCCATCTTGTCCCCCACCTCCTCTTTTCCCATCCCAACCCCCCCTGGCTCCTCTGTCCCCCCCCGCATCGTGTCCTGTGTCGTGTGTGTCCCCCCCTCCCTTCTGTGTCCCCCACCTTGTCCCCCATCCCCTCTGTCCCCATCCCAACCCCCCCCGGCTCCTCTGTCCCCCCCCACATCGTGTCCTGTCCCCCCCCCGGCTCCTCTGTGTCCCCCACCTTGTCCCCCACCTCCTCTGTCCCCATCCCAACCCCCCCTGGCTCCTCTGTCCCCCCCCACATCGTGTCCTGTCCCCCCCCCTCCTTTCTGTGTCCCCCACCTTGTCCCCCATCCCTTCTGTCCCCATCCCAACCCCCCCTGGCTCCTCTGTCCCCCCCCACATCGTGTCCTGTCCCCCCCCCAGCTCCTCTGTGTCCCCCACCTTGTCCCCCATCCCCTCTGTCCCCATCCCAACCCCCCCCGGCTCCTCTGTCCCCCCCCACATCATGTCCTGTGTCCCTCCCTCCCCTCTGTGTCCCCCACATTGTCCCCCACCTCCTCTTTCCCCATCCCAATCCCCCCCGGCTCCTCTGTCCCCCCCCCACATCGTGTCCTGTGTCGTGTGTCCCCCCCCCACATCGTGTCCTGTCCCCCCCCCTCCTTTCTGTGTCCCCCACCTTGTCCCCCACCCCCTCTTTCCCCATCCCAATCCCTTTTTGGCTCCTCTATCGTGTCCGTGTGTGTGTCCCCGTGTCCCCCCCCACAACCCCGGGGCTGCTCTGACACACACACACCCCCCCACCTCTTTCTCTCCCCCCCCCCCCACATCTTTTTCCCCCCCCCCACCTCAGAGCACTCCAACTATTTCGGGGTGGACGAGAAGCTGGGCCCGGTGGCCGTCAGCATCAAGCGGGAGAAGCTGGAGGACCACAAGGACCACGGCCCCCAGTACCAGTACAGGATCATCTTCCGCACCAGCGAGGTGGGTGTCATCGTCCCATTTTATTCCCCCCCCCAAAACCAGAAGAAACCGGTTCGCGACTGGGATTCTCCCCCCCGGGCCGAGGGGAGGTTTTAAATCTCTTTTCCCTTTTTTCCCGCCTCCTTTAAGCTTGTCACCCTGAGGGGTTCCATCCTGGAGGATGCCACCCCCACGGCCACCAAACACGGGACGGTGCGGGGGCTGCCCCTGAAGGACGCCCTGGAATACGTCGTCCCGGAGCTCAACATCCACTGCCTGCGCCTGGCCCTCAGCACCCCCAAAGTCACCGAGCAGCTCCTCAAGCTGGACGAACAAGGGGTGAGGAAAGGGGGGGGGGGGGTTGTTTTTTTTTTTGGGGGGGGGGGGGGGCGGGGACACACACACACACACACCCACCCACCCACAACCAGGGGGGATCCTAAATGTCCCTGGAGGGGTCCCAAATGTCCCCAGGGGGGCTCCCCTAGGGGGTCCCCAACGGCTAGGGGGGTCCCAAGTGTCCCTGGGGGGGGTCCCCAACGGCCAGGGGGGTCCCAAATGTCCCCGGGGGGGCTCCCGTAGGGGGTCCTCAACAGCCAGGGGGGGTCCCCAATGGCCAGGGGGGTCCCAAATGTCCCCAGGGGGGCTCCCGTAGGGGGTCCCCAACGGCCAGGGGGGTCCCAAGTGTCTCTGGGGGGGGTCCCCAATGGCCGGGGGGGTCCCAAGTGTCTCTGGGGGGGCTCCCTTAGGGGGTCCTCAACAGCCAGGGGGGTCTCAAGTGTCCCTGGGGGGGGTCCCCAATGGCCAGGGGGGTCCCAAGTGTCTCTGGGGGGGGTCCCCAATGGCCAGGGGGGTCCCAAGTGTCTCTGGGGGGGCTCCCGTAGGGGGTCCCCAACGGCCAGGGGGGTCCCAAGTGTCCCTGGAAGGGGTCCCCAATGGCCAGGGGGGACCCAAGTGTCCCTGGGGGGGGGTCCCCAATGGCCAGGGGGGACCCAAGTGTCTCTGGGGGGGCTCCCTTAGGGGGTCCTCAACAGCCAGGGGGCTCCCCAATGGCCAGAGGGGTCCCAGGTGTCCCTGGGGGGGTCCCAAATGTCCCCGGGGGGGCTCCCATAGGGGGTCCCCAACAGCCAGGGGGCTCCCTTAGGGGGTCCTCAACAGCCAGGGGGGTCCCCAATGCCCAGAGGGGTCCCAAGTGTCCCCGGGGGGGCTCCCGTAGGGGGTCCTCAACAGCCGGGGGGTCCCAAATGTCCCTGGAAGGGGTCCCCAACGGCCAGGGGGGTCCCAAGTGTCCCCCGGGGGGTCCCAAATGTCCCCGGGGGGGCTCCCGTAGGGGGTCCCCAACAGCCAGGGGGCTCCCTTAGGGAGTCCTCAACAGCCAGGGGGGTCCCCAACAGCCGGGGGGGTCCCAAATGTCCCTGGGGGGGCTCCCTTAGGGGGTCCCCAACAGCCAGGGGGGTCCCAAGTGTCTCTGGGGGGGCTCCCGTAGGGGGTCCTCAACAGCAGGGGGGGTCCCAAATGTCCCTGGAGGGGGTCCCCAACGGCCAGGGGGGTCCCAAGTGTCCCTGGGGGGGTCCCAAATGTCCCCGGGGGGGCTCCCAAAGGGGGTCCCCAACAGCCAGGGGGCTCCCTTAGGGGGTCCTCAACAGCCAGGGGGGTCCCCAATGGCCAGAGGGGTCCCAAGTGTCCCCGGGGGGGCTCCCGTAGGGGGTCCTCAACAGCCGGGGGGTCCCAAATGTCCCTGGAAGGGGTCCCCAACGGCCAGGGGGGTCCCAAGTGTCCCTGGGGGGGTCCCAAATGTCCCCGGGGGGGCTCCCTTAGGGGGTCCTCAACAGCCAGGGGGCTCCCCAATGGCCAGAGGGGTCCCAAATGTCCCCGGGGGGGCTCCCGTAGGGGGTCCCCAACGGCCAGGGGGGTCCCAAGTGTCCCTGGAGGGGGTCCCCAATGGCCAGGGGGGGTCCCAAGTGTCTCTGGGGGGGCTCCCTTAGGGGGTCCTCAACAGCCAGGGGGGTCCCAAGTGTCCCTGGAGGGGGTCCCTGGAGGGGGTCCCCAACAGCTAGGGGGCTCCCCAATGGCCAGAGGGGTCCCAAATGTCCCCGGGGGGGCTCCCGTAGGGGGTCCCCAATGGCCAGGGGGGTCCCAAGTGTCCCTGGGGGGGCTCCCGTAGGGGGTCCTCAACAGCCAGGGGGTCCCAAATGTCCCTGGAAGGGGTCCCCAATGGCCAGGGGGGACCCAAGTGTCCCTGGAGGGGGTCCCTGGAGGGGGTCCCCAACAGCTAGGGGGCTCCCCAATGGCCAGAGGGGTCCCAAATGTCCCTGGGGGGGCTCCCTTAGGGGGTCCTCAACAGCCAGGGGGCTCCCCAATGGCCAGAGGGGTCCCAAGTGTCCCTGGGGGGGCTCCCTTAGGGGGTCCTCAACAGCCAGGGGGGTCTGAAGTGTCCCTGGAGGGGGTCCCCAACGGCCAGGGGGTCCCAAGTGTCCCTGGGGGGGCTCCCGTAGGGGGTCCTCAACAGCCGGGGGGTCCCAAATGTCCCTGGAAGGGGTCCCCAATGGCCAGGGGGGTCCCAAGTGTCCCTGGAGGGGGTCCCCAACGGCCAGGGGGTCCCAAGTGTCCCTGGGGGGGTCCCAAATGTCCCTGGGGGGGCTCCCTTAGGGGGTCCCCAACGGCCAGGGGGGTCCCAAGTGTCCCTGGGGGGGGTCCCCAATGGCCAGGGGGGACCCAAGTGTCCCTGGGGGGGTCCCAAATGTCCCTGGGGGGGCTCCCGGAGGGGGTGCCCAAAGTCCCCAGGGGGATCCCCAATGGCCGGGGGGATCCCAACGTCCTTGGAGGGATCCCAAATGTCCCTGGGGGGGCTCCCCAACAGGCCTGGGGGGTCCCCAATGGCCGGGGAGATCCCAACATCCCTGGAGGGGTCCCAAAGTTCCCCGGGGGGTATCCCCAAAGTCCCCAGGGGGATCCCCAACAACCAGGGGGGTCCCAAATGTCCCTGGAGGGGTCCCAAATGTCCCTGGGGGGGGTCCCCAACAGCCAGGGGGATCCCAACGTCCCTGGAGGGGTCCCAAATGTCCCTGGGGGGGCTCCCCAAATGTCCCCGGGGGGGGTCCCCAACGGTGTGGAGGATCCCAAATGTCCCCGGGGGGGTCCCCAAAGTCCTTGGGGGGGGTCCGCAACATCCCCGGGGGGTCCCCAAAGTCCCCTGGGTGAGGGGGGGGGGGGGGGGGGCGGTCCCCTATGTCCCCTGGGGGGGATCCCAAATTTCCTTGGGGGGGGGGTATTTTCCCCCTGTTTTTTTGTTGCTGCCCCATTTCCCCCGGCGTTTAGCCCCCCCCCACCATTTTCTCTGGGATTTTGAGGGTCCCCCATCCCCTCCCGTGACTGGGGTGGAGGGGGGACACCTTATGAGTGACCCCCCCCCCCTTTCCCCCCCCCCCCCCCCGCAGCTCTGCAGGAGGCACAAGGTGGGGATCCTCTACTGCAAAGCTGGGCAGAGCTCGGAGGAGGAGATGTACAACAACGAGGAAGCGGGACCCCCCCTGGAGGAATTCCTTTCCCTCCTGGGGGAGAAGGTTTGCCTCAAAGCCTTCTCCAAATACGCCGCCCAGTTGGACACCAAGAGTAAGTGATGCCACCCCGGGGGGGGGGGGACACACGACACGCACCCCCTCGGGGCTGAGGAAAAAAGGGGGGGGGGGTGACACGCAATGGAAGGTGGGGGGGGGGAAAAAACCTGCTTGACCTCCTGCTTCTCCCCCTCCCCGTCCCGCAGCCGACTCCACCGGCACCCACTCCCTCTACACCACCTACCAGGACTACGAGATCATGTTCCACGTCTCCACCATGCTCCCCTACACCCCCAACAACCGCCAGCAGGTACCCCCCGACCCCCTTGGGGGACACCCCAAACCCTTGGGGGACACCTCAACCTCCTAAGGACACCCCCCAACCCCCTGAGGACACCCCCCAACCCCTTGGGGACACCTCAACCCCCTGAGGACACCCCCCAACCCCTTGGGGACACCTCAACCCCTTGAGGACACCCCCGACCGCTCAGGGATCCCAAACCCTTGGGGGACACCTCAACCCTTGGGGACACCCCCCAACCCCTTGGGGACACCTCAACCCCTTGAGGACACCCCCGACCGCTCGGGGATCCTCCACCCCTTGGGGACCCCTCAACCCCCTGAGGACACCCCCAACCACTCAGGGACCCCAACCCCTTGGGGGACACCTCAACCCTTGGGGACACCCCCCAACCCCTTGGGGACCCCTCAACCCCCTGAGGACACCCCCAACCGCTCAGGGATCCCAAACCCTTGGGGGACACCTCAAACCCCTGGGGACACCCCCCAACCCCTTGGGGGACACCTCAACCCCTTGGGGACACCTCAACCCCCTGAGGACACCCCCGACCGCTCGGGGATCCTCCACCCCCCGAGGACACCCCCAATCCCCCGAGGACACCCCCAACCACTGAGGACACCCCCCAACCCCTTGGGGACCCCCCAACCCCCTGAGGACACCCCCCAACCCCTTGAGGACACCCCCAACCGCTTGGGGATCCTCCACCCCTTGGGGACCCCTCAACCCCCTGAGGACACCCCCCAACCCCTTGGGGACACCTCAACCCCCTGAGGAAACCCCCAACCGCTCAGGGACCCCAACCCCTTGGGGGACACCCCCCAACCCCTTGGGGGACACCTCAACCCTTGGGGACACCCCCCAACCCCTTGGGGACACCTCAACCCCCTGAGGAAACCCCCAACCGCTCAGGGACCCCAACCCCTTGGGGGACACCCCCCAACCCCTTGGGGGACACCTCAACCCTTGGGGACACCCCCCAACCCCTTGGGGACACCTCAACCCCCTGAGGACACCCCCGACCGCTCGGGGATCCTCCACCCCCTGGGGACACCCCCAATCCTCCAAGGACACCCCCAACCACTCAGGGACCCCTCAACCCCCTGAGGACACCCCCAACCGCTCAGGGATCCCAAACCCTTGGGGGACACCTCAAACCCCTGGGGACACCCCCCAACCCCTTGGGGGACACCTCAACCCCTTGGGGACACCTCAACCCCCTGAGGACACCCCCGACCGCTCGGGGATCCTCCACCCCCCGAGGACACCCCCAATCCCCCGAGGACACCCCCAACCACTGAGGACACCCCCCAACCTCCTGGGGACCCCCCAACCCCCTGAGGACACCCCCCAACCCCTTGGGGACACCTCAACCCCTTGAGGACACCCCCAACCGCTTGGGGATCCTCCACCCCTTGGGGACCCCTCAACCCCCTGAGGACACCCCCCAACCCCTTGGGGACACCCCCGACCGCTCAGGGACATCTCAACCCTTGGGGGACACCTCAAACCCCTGGGGACCCCCCAACCCCTTAGGGACCCCCCAACCCCCTGAGGACACCCCCCAACCCCTTGGGGACACCTCAACCCCTTGAGGACACCCCCGACCGCTCGGGGATCCTCCACCCCCTGGGGACACCCCCAATCCTCCAAGGACACCCCCAACCACTCAGGGACCCCTCAACCCCCCGAGGACACCCCCAACCGCTCAGGGATCCCAAACCCTTGGGGGACACCCCCCAACCCCTTGGGGGACACCTCAACCCCTTGGGGACACCTCAACCCCCTGAGGACACCCCCGACCGCTCGGGGATCCTCCACCCCCTGGGGAGCCCCCAACCACTCAGGGACACCCCCAACCCCTTGGGGACACCTCAACCCCCTGAGGACACCCCCGACCGCTCGGGGATCCTCCACCCCCTGGGGACCCCCCAACCACTCAGGGACACCCCCAACCCCTTGGGGACACCTCAACCCCCTGAGGGGATCCCCAACCCCTCGGGGGGCACCCCGACCCCTCAGGGGACACCTCAACCCCTTGGGGACACCTCCCCCGGACCCCAGATTTGGGGTTCTCCACCCCCACCGTCCCTTGTGTCCCGGCTTTCCAGCTGCTGAGGAAGAGGCACATCGGGAATGACATAGTCACCATCATCTTCCAAGAACCTGGAGCTTTGCCCTTCACCCCCCAAAACATCAGGTCCCACTTCCAGCACGTCTTCATCATCGTCCGCGCCCACAACCCCTGCACCGACAACGTCTGCTACAGGTGAGGTGGTCACCCCACCCCACCGTGTCCCAGGGGCTCCGGGTTCAGGGTCAAGTTGGATCTCGGGGATCGTTTCTTCACCCAAAGGGGTTGTCCAGCATCGGGAGAGGCCGCCCGGGGAAGCGGGGGTGTCGCCGTCCCTGGAGGGGTCTAAAAGATGTGGAGATGTGGGGCTTGGGGACAGGGAGGTGGGGGGTGGGACGGCTTTGGGGTGGGGGGACATGGTTGGGTGGGGGGACATGGTTGGGGTGCGTTGAGGGATGGGACGTGGTTGGGTTGATGGTTGCGTTGAGGGGTGGGACGTGGTTGGGTTGAGAGGTGGGATGATGTTGAGTTGATGGTTGGGGTGGTGGGATGTGGATGGTTGAGGTGGTGGTTGGGGTGGTGGGATGTGGATGGTTGGGGTGGTGGGCCGTGGTTGGGTTGGGTTGAGAGGTGGGACGATGTTGAGTTGATGGTTGGGTGGTGGTTGGGTGGTGGTGGGACGTGGTTGGGTGGGGTGGTTGGGGTGCGTTGAGGGATGGGACGTGGTTGGGTTGATGATTGCGTTGAGGGGTGGGACGTGGTTGGGTTGAGAGGTGGGATGATGTTGAGTTGATGGTTGGGGTGGTGGGATGTGGATGGTTGAGGTGGTGGTTGGGGTGGTGGGACATGGTTGGGTTGGGTTGAGAGGTGGGACGATGTTGAGTTGATGGTTGGGTGATGGTTGGGGTGGTGGGACATGGTTGGGTTGGGTTGAGAGGTGGGACGATGTTGAGTTGATGGTTGGGTGGTGGTGGGACGTGGTTGGGCGGGGGTTGGGTTTGGTTGAGAGGTGGGACGTGGTTGGTGGTGGTTGGGTTGAGAGGTGGGACGTGGCTGGGTTGGGAGGGTGGTGGTTGGGATGTGGGTGGGAGGTGGGACGTGTGTGGTTGAGCTGGTTGAGGTGGTGGGATGTGGGTGGTTGAGGTGGTGGGATGTGGGTGGGTGGTGGGACGCGGGTGGTTTGAGCTGGTTGAGGTGGTGGGATGCGGGTGGTTGAGCTGGTTGAGGTGGTGGGACGTGGGTGGTTGAGGTGGTGGGACGTGGGTGGGTGGTGGACTTGGCAGTGCTGGGTCAACAGTTGGACTCAACAATCTTCAAGGCCTTTTCCAACCCAAACCCTTCCATGATTCCATGACTTTATCCATGCGGAGCGTCCCTGACCAGTTCCCTTCTCCGTCCCCCGTGTCCCCCCCCCCCAAAGTGTGGCCGTCACCAGGTCCAAGGACGTCCCTCCCTTCGGTCCCCCCATCCCCAACGGCGTCACCTTCCGCAAATCCGACGTCTTCCGAGATTTCTTGCTGGCCAAGGTCATCAACGCGGAGAACGCCGCCCACAAATCCGACAAATTCCACACCATGGCCACTCGCACCCGGCAGGAATATCTGAAGGACTTGGCCGAAAACTACGTCACCAACACCCCCATCGACTCCGCCGGGAAGTTCAACCTCATCTCCTTGGCTTCCAAGAAGAAGGAGAAGACCAAAGCCCGGGCCGGAGCCGAACAACACAGCGCGGGGGCCATCGCTTGGCGCGTCTCCGCTCAGGATTTTGCCCGGGGAGCCGAGATCGCTTGCATTTTGGGCATCTCCAACGAATTCCTGGTCCTCTTGGACTTGGGCGCCAAGGAGGTGGTCTTCAACTGCTTCTGCGGGGACGTCATCGGCTGGACCGCCGACGCTTCCACCCTCAAGATCTTCTACGGTCGTGGAGACCACATCTTCATCCGGGCGGCCGAGGGTGGCCCCGAGGACATCAAGGAGATCGTGCAGAGGTTGAAGGTGAGGCCTTGACCCCCTCCATTGGAGTTTGGGTAGGTCCTACTTCAACAGGGAGGGTGTCTTCCAAGGTAGGGAAGGGGGTCTTCCAATGCAGGAAGGGGGTCTTCTGATGCAAGAAGAGAGTCTTCTGAGGTGGGGATAGGGCCTTCCAAGGTGGGGAAGATGTGGACGTTGGGCATGGGGCCTTCCAAGGTGGGGAAGATGTGGACGTTGGGGATGGGGCCTTCCAAGGTGGGGAAGATGTGGACGTTGGGGATGGGGAGGTGGAAAAGCCCCATCGTTGGGGACAGGGAGGATCTGGACGTTGGGGATGGGGCCTTCCAAGGTGGGGAAGATGTGGATGTTGGGGATGGGGCCTTCCAAGGTGGGGGAAGATGTGGACGTTGGGCATGGGGCCTTCCAAGGTGGGGAAGATGTGGACGTTGGGGATGGGGAGGGGGAAAAGCTCCATCGTTGGGGATGGGGAAGATGTGGACGTTGGGGATGGGGCCTTCCAAGGTGGGGAAGATGTGGACGTTGGGGATGGGGAGGTGGAAAAGCCTCATCGTTGGGGACAGGGAGGATCTGGACGTTGGGGATGGGGCCTTCCAAGGTGGGGAAGATGTGGACGTTGGGGATGGGGCCTTCCAAGGTGGGGAAGATCTGGACGTTGAGGATGGGGAGGGGGAAAAGTTCCATCATTGGGGGCAGGGAGGATCTGGACGTTGGGCATGGGGCCTTCCAAGGTGGGGAAGATGTGGACGTTGGGGATGGGGCCTTCCAAGGTGGGGAAGATGTGGACGTTGGGGATGGGGAGGGGGAAAAGCTCCATCGTTGGGGATGGGGAAGATGTGGACGTTGAGGATGGGGCCTTCCAAGGTGGGGGAAGATGTGGACGTTGGGGATGGGGCCTTCCAAGGTGGGGAAGATGTGGACGTTGGGGCCGGGGAGGATCTGGTGGCCTGGGAGCCGCCCCGCGGTGGTTGCCGGCCGTCCCCACCGCCCTTCCCCGCGTCCCCCAGGTGGTGACGGAGGGCTGCGAGACGGTGGACATGACCTTGAGGAGGAACGGGCTGGGCCAACTGGGCTTCCACGTGAAGTACGACGGGACGGTGGCGGAGGTGGAGGACTACGGCTTCGCCTGGCAGGCGGGGCTGCGGCAGGGCAGCCGCCTGGTGGAGATCTGCAAGGTGGCCGTGGTCACCCTCAGCCACGACCAGATGATCGACCTCCTCCGCACCTCCGTCACCGTCAAGGTGGTCATCATCCCGCCACACGAGGACGGGGCCCCTCGCAGGTGAGGGACGACGGCGTGGCTGCCACCGGCTTGGTGTGCCATGGGCACCAAGGGCCACCAGCTTTGGGTGCCATGGGTGCCAGGTGCCACCAGCTTTGGGTGCCACGAGCACCAAAGGCTACCGGCTTCATGTGCCACGGTTGCCACCAGCTTTGGGTGCCATGAGCACCAAGGGCCACCAGCTTCATGTGCCACGGTTGCCACCAGCTTTGGGTGCCATGGGTGCCAGGTGCCACCAGCTTTGGGTGCCATGAGCACCAAGGGCCACCGGCTTCATGTGCCACGGTTGCCACCAGCTTTGGGTGCCATGGGCACCAAGGGCCATCACCTTTGGGTGCCATGGGTGCCAGGTGCCACCAGCTTTGGGTGCCACGGTTGCCACCAGCTTTGTGTGCCATGAGCACCAAGGGCCACCAGCTTCATGTGCCACGGTTGCCACCAGCTTTGGGTGCCATGGGTGCCAGGTGCCACCATCTTTGTGTGCCATGAGCACCAAGGGCCACCGGCTTCGTGTGCCACGGTTGCCACCAGCTTTGGGTGCCATGAGCACCAAGGGCCACCAGCTTTGGGTGCCATGGGTGCCAGGTGCCACCAGCTTTGGGTGCCACGGTTGCCACCAGCTTTGTGTGCCATGAGCACCAAGGGCCACCGGCTTCATGTGCCACGGTTGCCACCAGCTTTGGGTGCCATGGGTGCCAGGTGCCACCAGCTTTGGGTGCCACGGTTGCCACCAGCTTTGTGTGCCATGAGCACCAAGGGCCACCAGCTTTGGGTGCCACGGTTGCCACCAGCTTTGGGTGCCATGAGCACCAAGGGCCACCAGCTTCATGTGCCATGGTTGCCACCAGCTTTGGGTGCCATGGGTGCCAGGTGCCACCAGCTTTGGGTGCCATGAGCACCAAGGGCCACCGGCTTCATGTGCCACGGTTGCCACCAGCTTTGGGTGCCATGAGCACCAAGGGCCACCGGCTTCATGTGCCACGGTTGCCACCAGCTTCGGGTGCCATGGGTGCCAGGTGCCACCAGCTTTGGGTGCCATGAGCACCAAGGGCCACCGGCTTCATGTGCCACGGTTGCCACCAGCTTTGGGTGCCATGGGTGCCAGGTGCCACCATCTTTGTGTGCCATGAGCACCAAGGGCCACCGGCTTCATGTGCCACGGTTGCCACCAGCTTTGGGTGCCATGAGCACCAAGGGCCACCAGCTTCATGTGCCACAGTTGCCACCAGCTTTGGGTGCCATGAGCACCAAGGGCCACCGGCTTCATGTGCCACGGTTGCCACCAGCTTTGGGTACCATGGGCACCAAGGGCCACCAGCTTTGGGTGCCATGGGTGCCAGGTGCCACCAGCTTTGTGTGCCATGAGCACCAAGGGCCACCAGCTTTGGGTGCCATGGGTGCCAGGTGCCACCAGCTTTGGGTGCCATGAGCACCAAGGGCCACCAGCTTCATGTGCCATGGTTGCCACCAGCTTTGGGTGCCATGGGTGCCAGGTGCCACCAGCTTTGGGTGCCACGAGCACCAAGGGCCACCGGCTTCATGTGCCACGGTTGCCACCAGCTTTGGGTGCCATGAGCACCAAGGGCCACCAGCTTTGGGTGCCATGGGTGCCACGGTTGCCACCAGCTTTGGGTGCCATGAGCACCAAGGGCCACCAGCTTCATGTGCCACAGTTGCCACCAGCTTTGGGTGCCATGGGCACCAAGGGCCACCAGCTTTGGGTGCCATGGGTGCCACGGTTGCCACCAGCTTCGGGTGCCATGAGCACCAAGGGCCACCGGCTTCATGTGCCACAGTTGCCACCAGCTTTGGGTGCCAGGTGCCACCAGCTTTGGGTGCCATGAGCACCAAGGGCCACCGGCTTCATGTGCCACGGTTGCCACCAGCTTTGGGTGCCATGGGCACCAAGGGCCACCAGCTTTGGGTGCCATGAGTGCCAGGTGCCACCAGCTTTGTGTGCCACGAGCATGGAGGGCCACTGGCCTCATGTGCCGTGGTGGCCACTGGCTTCATGTGCCACAAGCCCCGATGGCCACTGGTGTTGTGTGCCGTGGTGGCCACTGGCTTCATGTGCCGTAAGCACCAAGGGCCACCGGTGTTGTGTGCCGTGGTGGCCACCGGCTTTGTGTGGCACGAGCCCTGAGGGCCACTGGCCTCATGTGCCGTGGTGGCCACTGGCTTCATGTGCCACAAGCTCCGAGGGCCACTGGCTTCATGTGCCGTGGTGGCCACTGGCTTCATGTACCACGAGCCCCGAGGGCCACTGGCCTCATGTGCCGTGGTGGCCACCGGCTTCACGTGCTGTGGTGGCCACCGGCTTCGTGTGCTGCAAGCACCGAGGGCCACCGGTCGTGTGTGCCATGGTGGCCACCGGCTTTGTGTACCACGAGCACCGAGGGCCACCGGCCTCACGTGCCACGGTGGCCACCGCCTTCGTGTGCCACGAGCACCGAGGGCCACCGGCTTCATGGTCCACTTGCCACCGCTTGGCAGGGGCTGGGCGGAGTCGCTGGAGCCGAGCAGCGCGGAGCCGAAGGGGGATGGGGAGAGCTTGCCCTCGGGCTACCGCCCCCCCTACCGCAGTAGCCCCGGCTGGCAGTGGAGCGGCCCCGCCTCCCACAACAACCCCCCCGGGGGCAAGTGGGCAGAGCCCCCCGGTGGCCACGGGCAAGCCGTGGGGCGGGGGGGCAACAAGCCCAGCGTGGCCTACAGGGAGCCACAGGCGCTGCACGGCAAGAGGTGAGGGACTGGGATGGGACTGGGAGGGACTGGGAAGAACTGGGATGGGACTGGGAAGGACTGGGATGGGGATGGGAAGGACTGGGATGGAACTGGGATGGGGATGGGAGGGACTGGGAAGGACTGGGATGGGGATGGGAGGGACTGGGAAGGACTGGGATGGGACTGGGAAGGATTGGGAGGGACTGGGAAGGACTGGGATGGGACTGGGAAGGACTGGGATGGGGATGGGAGGGACTGGGAAGGACTGGGATGGGACTGGGAAGGATTGGGAGGGACTGGGAAGGACTAGGATGGGGATGGGAGGGACTGGGAAGGACTGGGATGGGGATGGGATGGGACTGGGAAGGACTGGGATGGGGATGGGAAGAACTGGGATGGGGATGGGAGGGACTGGGAAGGATTGGGAGGGACTGGGATGGGGATGGGATGGGACTGGGAAGGACTGGGATGGGGAGGGGAGGGGATGGGAGAGACTGGGAGGAGATTGGGATGGGGATGGGAGGGACTGGGAATGATTGGGAGGGACTGGGATGGGACTGGGAAGGATTGGGAGGGACTGGGAAGGACTGGGATGGGGATGGGAGGGACTGGGAAGGACTGGGAGGGGAGGGGATGGGAGGGACTGGGAAGGACTGGGATGGGGATGGGAGGGGAGGGGATGGGAGAGACTGGGAGGAGATTGGGATGGGGATGGGAGGGACTGGGAAGGATTGGGAGGGACTGGGATGGGGATGGGATGGGACTGGGAAGGACTGGGAGGGGAGGGGATGGGAGGGACTGGGAGGAGATTGGGATGGGGATGGGAGGGACTGAGATGGGGATGGGAGGGATTGGGACGGGAGGGACTGGGAAGGACTGGGAGGAGACTGGGATGGGGATGGGATGAGAGGGACTGGGATGGATTGGGATGGGGATGGGAAGGACTGGGAGAGACTGGGATAGGGTGGGAGGGACTGGGATGGGGATAGGAGAGACAGGGATGGGCTGGAATGGACTGGGAAGAGACTGGGACTGGGATGGACTGGGAGAGACTGGGATAGGGATGGGATGGACAGGGTGGGACTGGGATGAGGATGGGATGGACTGGGAGAGACTGGGATAGGGATGGGATGGACTGGGAGGGATGGGGATGGAATGGGATGGGAGGGACTGGGATAGGGATGGGATGGGATGGACTGGGAGAGACTGGGATAGGGATGGGATGGACTGGGATGGGGAGGGACTGGGAGAGACTGGGATAGGGATGGGATGGAATGGGATGGGAGGGACTGGGATGGATTGGGAGAGACTTGGGATAGGGATGGGAGGGGCTGGGATGGACAGGGTGGGATGGGGATGGACTGGGATGAACTGGGATGGACTGGGATGGGGATGAAGAGGATGAGGGGGGGGGGGGACCAGCCCATCACGGAGACGGGGCCATCGGCCACCGCTCCGTGTGTGTGGTGTCCCCGATGCCCCCCCCCCCCCCCCCCCCCCAGCGGTGACCTCAGCCCCCCCCCTCCCCTGTCCCCGAGGCCCCTCAGTTTCCCCGACACCCCCCAACCTTCCTCCTCCTCCTCTTCCTCCTCCTCCCGGCCCGGAGCCGAGCGACCCCCCCAACCTCACCGACCCCCTTCCGGAAGCTTCTCGGCCCCGGCCAGCGCTGGCCCAACTACGCTCGTTACAAGCCCTCCCCGGAGAGGTGGGTGTTGGGGACACCAGCCCCCCCTCCCGCCCCCCGATTTGGGGTGAAAAAGGGCTAATTTGGGGTCTTTTTTTACTCCCCCCCCCTCCTCCAGGTACGTGGCCTCGCAGCGGTCGCCCTACGAGCCCCACGATGGCCCTTCCAGCGGTGACTCCTCCTCGGGGGGCTTCAGTAGCCACGAGAGCACCATGGAGCGGCCCAAAACGGGTACGGGGGTTTTTTGGGGGGCCCCCCCCCACCCCCCCAAAATCCTCCTCCTCCTCTTCCTCGGTGTCACCTCCCTCCCCTGGTGTCACCGAGTCGAGGGGGGGGGACACACACGCGTGCTCCTTTGCAGAGCCCTTGTGGCACGTGCCGGCGCCGGCCAGGCTAGCGGGAGGCGGCGGGGGCAAGCGGGACGGGCAAGGACTCGCCCAGTCGGCACCCCAGGGTGAGCCCCCCCCCCTTTTTCCTTCCCCCCCCCCCTTTTTCCTCCTCCTCCCCCCCCTTTTTCCTCCTCCTCCCCCCCTCTTCCTCCTCCTCCCCCCCCCTCTTCCTCCTCCTTCCCCCCCTCTTCCTCCTCCTTATCCCCCCTTTTCCTCCTCCTTATCCCCCCTTTTCCTCCTCTTCCTCCCCCCTTTTTCCTCCTCCTCCCCCCCTTTTTCCTCCCCCCCTTTTTCCTCCCCCCCTTTTTCCTCCCCCCCTTTTCCTCCCCCCCTTTTTCCTCCCCCCCTTTTTCCTCCCCCCTTTTTCCTCCTCCTTCCCCCCCTTTTTCCTCCTCCTTCC
>NW_027414548.1:0-144220 GCF_964106895.1 Numenius arquata
GATAGAGTGGCCAGGAAAGCGTGCAGCCCCAAAGTCTGGGTGGCAATGCAAGTAGTTCCCAGAGACCTTGAAAGAAAGCAAGAGTTGTTCTGGCTGCCACCTTGGCTGTGGGAGCCAGGCCACGACGTTCGGCATATTGGAGGCCGGTGCTGGGGGAAAGTGAAAAAAAGGTTCTTTGGAGGATAGAGTGGCCAGGAAAGCCCGCAGCCCCAAAGTCTGGGTGGCAATGCAAGTAGTTCCCAGAGACCTTGAAAGAAAGCAAGAGTTGTTCTGGCTGCCACCTTGGCTGTGGGAGCCAGGCCAGGACGTTCGGCATATTGGAGGCCGGTGCTGGGGGAAAGTGAAAAAAAGGTTCTTTGGAGGACAGAGTGGCCAGGAAAGCGTGCAGCCCCAAAGTCTGGGTGGCAATGCAAGTAGTTCCCAGAGACCATGAAAGAAAGCAAGATTTGATCTGGCTGCCACCTTGGCTGTGGGAGCCAGGCCAGGACGTTCGGCATATTGGAGGCCGGTGCTGGGGGAAAGTGAAAAAAAGGTTCTTTGGAGGATAGAGTGGCCAGGAAAGCCCGCAGCCCCAAAGTCTGGGTGGCAATGCAAGTAGTTCCCAGAGACCATGAAAGAAAGCAAGAGTTGTTCTGGCTGCCACCTTGGCTGTGGGAGCCAGGCCAGGACATTCGGCATATTGGAGGCCGGTGCTGGGGGAAAGTGAAAAAAAGGTGCTTTTGAGGATAGAGTGGCCAGGAAAGCCCGCAGCCCCAAAGTCTGGGTGGCAATGCAAGTAGTTCCCAGAGACCTTGAAAGAAAGCAAGAGTTGTTCTGGCTGCCACCTTGGCTGTGGGAGCCAGGCCAGGACGTTCGGCATATTGGAGGCCGGTGCTGGGGGAAAGTGAAAAAAAGGTTCTTTGGAGGATAGAGTGGCCAGGAAAGCGTGCAGCCCCAAAGTCTGGGTGGCAATGCAAGTAGTTCCCAGAGACCTTGAAAGAAAGCAAGAGTTGTTCTGGCTGCCACCTTGGCTGTGGGAGCCAGGCCACGACGTTCGGCATATTGGAGGCCGGTGCTGGGGGAAAGTGAAAAAAAGGTTCTTTGGAGGATAGAGTGGCCAGGAAAGCCCGCAGCCCCAAAGTCTGGGTGGCAATGCAAGTAGTTCCCAGAGACCTTGAAAGAAAGCAAGAGTTGTTCTGGCTGCCACCTTGGCTGTGGGAGCCAGGCCAGGACGTTCGGCATATTGGAGGCCGGTGCTGGGGGAAAGTGAAAAAAAGGTTCTTTGGAGGACAGAGTGGCCAGGAAAGCGTGCAGCCCCAAAGTCTGGGTGGCAATGCAAGTAGTTCCCAGAGACCATGAAAGAAAGCAAGATTTGATCTGGCTGCCACCTTGGCTGTGGGAGCCAGGCCAGGACGTTCGGCATATTGGAGGCCGGTGCTGGGGGAAAGTGAAAAATAGGTTCTTTGGAGGACAGAGTGGCCAGGAAAGCCCGCAGCCCCAAAGTCTGGGTGGCAATGCAAGTAGTTCCCAGAGACCTTGAAAGAAAGCAAGAGTTGTTCTGGCTGCCACCTTGGCTGTGGGAGCCAGGCCAGGACGTTCAGCATATTGGGGTCCAGTTCAGGGGTAAAGTGAAAAATATGTGCTTTTGAGGATAGAGTGGCCAGGAAAGCCCGCAGCCCCAAAGTCTGGGTGGCAATGCAAGTAGTTCCCAGAGACCTTGAAAGAAAGCAAGAGTTGTTCTGGCTGCCACCTTGGCTGTGGGAGCCAGGCCAGGACGTTTGGCATATTTGAGGCCGGTGCTGGGGGAAAGTGAAAAAAGGTTCTTTGGAGGATAGAGTGGCCAGGAAAGCGTGCAGCCCCAAAGTCTGGGTGGCAATGCAAGTAGTTCCCAGAGACCATGAAAGAAAGCAAGAGTTGTTCTGGCTGCCACCTTGGCTGTGGGAGCCAGGCCACGACGTTCGGCATATTGGGGTCCGGTGCTGGGGGAAAGTGAAAAAAAGGTTCTTTTGAGGATAGAGTGGCCAGGAAAGCCCGCAGCCCCAAAGTCTGGGTGGCAATGCATATAGTTCCCAGAGACCTTGAAAGAAAGCAAGAGTTGTTCTGGCTGCCACCTTGGGTGTGGGAGCCAGGCCAGGACGTTCGGCATATTTGAGGCCGGTGCTGGGGGAAAGTGAAAAAAAGGTTCTTTGGAGGATAGAGTGGCCAGGAAAGCCCGCAGCCCCAAAGTCTGGGTGGCAATGCAAGTAGTTCCCAGAGACCATGAAAGAAAGCAAGAGTTGTTCTGGCTGCCACCTTGGCTGTGGGAGCCAGGCCAGGACGTTCGGCATATTGGAGGCCGGTGCTGGGGGAAAGTGAAAAAAAGGTGCTTTGGAGGATAGAGTGGCCAGGAAAGCCCGCAGCCCCAAAGTCTGGGTGGCAATGCAAGTAGTTCCCAGAGACCTTGAAAGAAAGCAAGAGTTGTTCTGGCTGCCACCTTGGCTGTGGGAGCCAGGCCAGGACGTTCGGCATATTGGAGGCCGGTGCTGGGGGAAAGTGAAAAAAAGGTTCTTTGGAGGACAGAGTGGCCAGGAAAGCGTGCAGCCCCAAAGTCTGGGTGGCAATGCAAGTAGTTCCCAGAGACCATGAAAGAAAGCAAGATTTGATCTGGCTGCCACCTTGGCTGTGGGAGCCAGGCCAGGACGTTCGGCATATTGGAGGCCGGTGCTGGGGGAAAGTGAAAAAAAGGTTCTTTGGAGGATAGAGTGGCCAGGAAAGCCCGCAGCCCCAAAGTCTGGGTGGCAATGCAAGTAGTTCCCAGAGACCATGAAAGAAAGCAAGAGTTGTTCTGGCTGCCACCTTGGCTGTGGGAGCCAGGCCAGGACGTTCGGCATATTGGAGGCCGGTGCTGGGGGAAAGTGAAAAAAAGGTTCTTTGGAGGATAGAGTGGCCAGGAAAGCCCGCAGCCCCAAAGTCTGGGTGGCAATGCAAGTAGTTCCCGGAGACCTTGAAAGAAAGCAAGAGTTGTTCTGGCTGCCACCTTGGCTGTGGGAGCCAGGCCAGGACGTTCGGCATATTGGAGGCCGGTGCTGGGGGAAAGTGAAAAAAGGTTCTTTGGAGGATAGAGTGGCCAGGAAAGCGTGCAGCCCCAAAGTCTGGGTGGCAATGCAAGTAGTTCCCAGAGACCATGAAAGAAAGCAAGAGTTGTTCTGGCTGCCACCTTGGCTGTGGGAGCCAGGCCAGGACGTTCGGCATATTGGGGTCCGGTGCTGGGGGAAAGTGAAAAAAAGGTTCTTTTGAGGATAGAGTGGCCAGGAAAGCCCGCAGCCCCAAAGTCTGGGTGGCAATGCATATAGTTCCCAGAGACCTTGAAAGAAAGCAAGAGTTGTTCTGGCTGCCACCTTGGCTGTGGGAGCCAGGCCAGGACGTTCGGCATATTGGAGGCCGGTGCTGGGGGAAAGTGAAAAAAAGGTTCTTTGGAGGATAGAGTGGCCAGGAAAGCGTGCAGCCCCAAAGTCTGGGTGGCAATGCAAGTAGTTCCCAGAGACCTTGAAAGAAAGCAAGAGTTGTTCTGGCTGCCACCTTGGCTGTGGGAGCCAGGCCAGGACGTTCGGCATATTGGAGGCCGGTGCTGGGGGAAAGTGAAAAAAAGGTTCTTTGGAGGACAGAGTGGCCAGGAAAGCGTGCAGCCCCAAAGTCTGGGTGGCAATGCAAGTAGTTCCCAGAGACCATGAAAGAAAGCAAGAGTTGTTCTGGCTGCCACCTTGGCTGTGGGAGCCAGGCCAGGACGTTCGGCATATTGGAGGCCGGTGCTGGGGGAAAGTGAAAAAAAGGTTCTTTGGAGGATAGAGTGGCCAGGAAAGCCCGCAGCCCCAAAGTCTGGGTGGCAATGCAAGTAGTTCCCAGAGACCATGAAAGAAAGCAAGAGTTGTTCTGGCTGCCACCTTGGCTGTGGGAGCCAGGCCAGGACGTTCGGCATATTGGGGTCCGGTGCTGGGGGAAAGTGAAAAAAAGGTGCTTTTGAGGATAGAGTGGCCAGGAAAGCCCGCAGCCCCAAAGTCTGGGTGGCAATGCAAGTAGTTCCCAGAGACCTTGAAAGAAAGCAAGAGTTGTTCTGGCTGCCACCTTGGCTGTGGGAGCCAGGCCAGGACGTTCGGCATATTGGAGGCCGGTGCTGGGGGAAAGTGAAAAAAAGGTTCTTTGGAGGATAGAGTGGCCAGGAAAGCCCGCAGCCCCAAAGTCTGGGTGGCAATGCAAGTAGTTCCCAGAGACCTTGAAAGAAAGCAAGAGTTGTTCTGGCTGCCACCTTGGCTGTGGGAGCCAGGCCAGGACGTTCGGCATATTGGAGGCCGGTGCTGGGGGAAAGTGAAAAAAGGTTCTTTGGAGGATAGAGTGGCCAGGAAAGCGTGCAGCCCCAAAGTCTGGGTGGCAATGCAAGTAGTTCCCAGAGACCATGAAAGAAAGCAAGAGTTGTTCTGGCTGCCACCTTGGCTGTGGGAGCCAGGCCAGGACGTTCGGCATATTGGGGTCCGGTGCTGGGGGAAAGTGAAAAAAAGGTTCTTTTGAGGATAGAGTGGCCAGGAAAGCCCGCAGCCCCAAAGTCTGGGTGGCAATGCATATAGTTCCCAGAGACCTTGAAAGAAAGCAAGAGTTGTTCTGGCTGCCACCTTGGCTGTGGGAGCCAGGCCAGGACGTTCGGCATATTGGAGGCCGGTGCTGGGGGAAAGTGAAAAAAAGGTTCTTTGGAGGATAGAGTGGCCAGGAAAGCGTGCAGCCCCAAAGTCTGGGTGGCAATGCAAGTAGTTCCCAGAGACCTTGAAAGAAAGCAAGAGTTGTTCTGGCTGCCACCTTGGCTGTGGGAGCCAGGCCACGACGTTCGGCATATTGGAGGCCGGTGCTGGGGGAAAGTGAAAAAAAGGTTCTTTGGAGGATAGAGTGGCCAGGAAAGCCCGCAGCCCCAAAGTCTGGGTGGCAATGCAAGTAGTTCCCAGAGACCTTGAAAGAAAGCAAGAGTTGTTCTGGCTGCCACCTTGGCTGTGGGAGCCAGGCCAGGACGTTCGGCATATTGGAGGCCGGTGCTGGGGGAAAGTGAAAAAAAGGTTCTTTGGAGGACAGAGTGGCCAGGAAAGCGTGCAGCCCCAAAGTCTGGGTGGCAATGCAAGTAGTTCCCAGAGACCATGAAAGAAAGCAAGATTTGATCTGGCTGCCACCTTGGCTGTGGGAGCCAGGCCAGGACGTTCGGCATATTGGAGGCCGGTGCTGGGGGAAAGTGAAAAAAAGGTTCTTTGGAGGATAGAGTGGCCAGGAAAGCCCGCAGCCCCAAAGTCTGGGTGGCAATGCAAGTAGTTCCCAGAGACCATGAAAGAAAGCAAGAGTTGTTCTGGCTGCCACCTTGGCTGTGGGAGCCAGGCCAGGACATTCGGCATATTGGAGGCCGGTGCTGGGGGAAAGTGAAAAAAAGGTGCTTTTGAGGATAGAGTGGCCAGGAAAGCCCGCAGCCCCAAAGTCTGGGTGGCAATGCAAGTAGTTCCCAGAGACCTTGAAAGAAAGCAAGAGTTGTTCTGGCTGCCACCTTGGCTGTGGGAGCCAGGCCAGGACGTTCGGCATATTGGAGGCCGGTGCTGGGGGAAAGTGAAAAAAAGGTTCTTTGGAGGATAGAGTGGCCAGGAAAGCGTGCAGCCCCAAAGTCTGGGTGGCAATGCAAGTAGTTCCCAGAGACCTTGAAAGAAAGCAAGAGTTGTTCTGGCTGCCACCTTGGCTGTGGGAGCCAGGCCACGACGTTCGGCATATTGGAGGCCGGTGCTGGGGGAAAGTGAAAAAAAGGTTCTTTGGAGGATAGAGTGGCCAGGAAAGCCCGCAGCCCCAAAGTCTGGGTGGCAATGCAAGTAGTTCCCAGAGACCTTGAAAGAAAGCAAGAGTTGTTCTGGCTGCCACCTTGGCTGTGGGAGCCAGGCCAGGACGTTCGGCATATTGGAGGCCGGTGCTGGGGGAAAGTGAAAAAAAGGTTCTTTGGAGGACAGAGTGGCCAGGAAAGCGTGCAGCCCCAAAGTCTGGGTGGCAATGCAAGTAGTTCCCAGAGACCATGAAAGAAAGCAAGATTTGATCTGGCTGCCACCTTGGCTGTGGGAGCCAGGCCAGGACGTTCGGCATATTGGAGGCCGGTGCTGGGGGAAAGTGAAAAAAAGGTTCTTTGGAGGATAGAGTGGCCAGGAAAGCCCGCAGCCCCAAAGTCTGGGTGGCAATGCAAGTAGTTCCCAGAGACCATGAAAGAAAGCAAGAGTTGTTCTGGCTGCCACCTTGGCTGTGGGAGCCAGGCCAGGACATTCGGCATATTGGAGGCCGGTGCTGGGGGAAAGTGAAAAAAAGGTTCTTTTGAGGATAGAGTGGCCAGGAAAGCCCGCAGCCCCAAAGTCTGGGTGGCAATGCAAGTAGTTCCCAGAGACCTTGAAAGAAAGCAAGAGTTGTTCTGGCTGCCACCTTGGGAGTGGGAGCCAGGCCAGGACGTTCGGCATATTGGAGGCCGGTGCTGGGGGAAAGTGAAAAAAAGGTTCTTTGGAGGATAGAGTGGCCAGGAAAGCGTGCAGCCCCAAAGTCTGGGTAGCAATGCAAGTAGTTCCCAGAGACCTTGAAAGAAAGCAAGAGTTGTTCTGGCTGCCACCTTGGCTGTGGGAGCCAGGCCAGGACGTTCAGCATATTGGGGTCCAGTTCAGGGGTAAAGTGAAAAATATGTGCTTTTGAGGATAGAGTGGCCAGGAAAGCCCGCAGCCCCAAAGTCTGGGTGGCAATGCAAGTAGTTCCCAGAGACCTTGAAAGAAAGCAAGAGTTGTTCTGGCTGCCACCTTGGCTGTGGGAGCCAGGCCAGGACGTTCGGCATATTGGAGGCCGGTGCTGGGGGAAAGTGAAAAAAAGGTGCTTTTAAGGATAGAGTGGCCAGGAAAGCCCGCAGCCCCAAAGTCTGGGTGGCATTGCAAGTAGTTCCCAGAGACCATGAAAGAAAGCAAGAGTTGATCTGGCTGCCACCTTGGCTGTGGGAGCCAGGCCAGGACGTTCGGCATATTGGAGGCCGGTGCTGGGGGAAAGTGAAAAAAAGGTTCTTTGTAGGATAGAGTGGCCAGGAAAGCCCGCAGCCCCAAAGTCTGGGTGGCAATGCAAGTAGTTCCCAGAGACCTTGAAAGAAAGCAAGAGTTGTTCTGGCTGCCACCTTGGCTGTGGGAGCCAGGCCAGGACGTTCGGCATATTGGAGGCCGGTGCTGGGGGAAAGTGAAAAAAAGGTTCTTTGGAGGACAGAGTGGCCAGGAAAGCGTGCAGCCCCAAAGTCTGGGTGGCAATGCAAGTAGTTCCCAGAGACCATGAAAGAAAGCAAGAGTTGTTCTGGCTGCCACCTTGGCTGTGGGAGCCAGGCCAGGACGTTCGGCATATTGGGGTCCGGTGCTGGGGGAAAGTGAAAAAAAGGTTCTTTTGAGGATAGAGTGGCCAGGAAAGCCCGCAGCCCCAAAGTCTGGGTGGCAATGCAAGTAGTTCCCAGAGACCTTGAAAGAAAGCAAGAGTTGATCTGGCTGCCACCTTGGCTGTGGGAGCCAGGCCAGGACGTTCGGCATATTGGAGGCCGGTGCTGGGGGAAAGTGAAAAAAAGGTTCTTTGGAGGATAGAGTGGCCAGGAAAGCCTGCAGCCCCAAAGTCTGGGTGGCAATGCAAGTAGTTCCCAGAGACCTTGAAAGAAAGCAAGAGTTGTTCTGGCTGCCACCTTGGCTGTGGGAGCCAGGCCAGGACGTTCGGCATATTTGAGGCCGGTGCTGGGGGAAAGTGAAAAAAGGTTCTTTGGAGGATAGAGTGGCCAGGAAAGCGTGCAGCCCCAAAGTCTGGGTGGCAATGCAAGTAGTTCCCAGAGACCATGAAAGAAAGCAAGAGTTGTTCTGGCTGCCACCTTGGCTGTGGGAGCCAGGCCAGGACGTTCGGCATATTGGGGTCCGGTGCTGGGGGAAAGTGAAAAAAAGGTTCTTTTGAGGATAGAGTGGCCAGGAAAGCCCGCAGCCCCAAAGTCTGGGTGGCAATGCATATAGTTCCCAGAGACCTTGAAAGAAAGCAAGAGTTGTTCTGGCTGCCACCTTGGCTGTGGGAGCCAGGCCAGGACGTTCGGCATATTTGAGGCCGGTGCTGTGGGAAAGTGAAAAAAAGGTTCTTTGGAGGATAGAGTGGCCAGGAAAGCCCGCAGCCCCAAAGTCTGGGTGGCAATGCAAGTAGTTCCCAGAGACCATGAAAGAAAGCAAGAGTTGTTCTGGCTGCCACCTTGGCTGTGGGAGCCAGGCCAGGACGTTCGGCATATTGGAGGCCGGTGCTGGGGGAAAGTGAAAAAAAGGTGCTTGTGAGGATAGAGTGGCCAGGAAAGCCCGCAGCCCCAAAGTCTGGGTGGCAATGCAAGTAGTTCCCAGAGACCTTGAAAGAAAGCAAGAGTTGTTCTGGCTGCCACCTTGGCTGTGGGAGCCAGGCCAGGACGTTCGGCATATTGGAGGCCGGTGCTGGGGGAAAGTGAAAAAAAGGTTCTTTGGAGGACAGAGTGGCCAGGAAAGCGTGCAGCCCCAAAGTCTGGGTGGCAATGCAAGTAGTTCCCAGAGACCATGAAAGAAAGCAAGATTTGATCTGGCTGCCACCTTGGCTGTGGGAGCCAGGCCAGGACGTTCGGCATATTGGAGGCCGGTGCTGGGGGAAAGTGAAAAAAAGGTTCTTTGGAGGATAGAGTGGCCAGGAAAGCCCGCAGCCCCAAAGTCTGGGTGGCAATGCAAGTAGTTCCCAGAGACCATGAAAGAAAGCAAGAGTTGTTCTGGCTGCCACCTTGGCTGTGGGAGCCAGGCCAGGACGTTCGGCATATTGGGGTCCGGTGCTGGGGGAAAGTGAAAAAAAGGTGCTTTTGAGGATAGAGTGGCCAGGAAAGCCCGCAGCCCCAAAGTCTGGGTGGCAATGCAAGTAGTTCCCAGAGACCTTGAAAGAAAGCAAGAGTTGTTCTGGCTGCCACCTTGGCTGTGGGAGCCAGGCCAGGACGTTCGGCATATTGGAGGCCGGTGCTGGGGGAAAGTGAAAAAAAGGTTCTTTGGAGGATAGAGTGGCCAGGAAAGCCCGCAGCCCCAAAGTCTGGGTGGCAATGCAAGTAGTTCCCAGAGACCTTGAAAGAAAGCAAGAGTTGTTCTGGCTGCCACCTTGGCTGTGGGAGCCAGGCCAGGACGTTCGGCATATTGGAGGCCGGTGCTGGGGGAAAGTGAAAAAAGGTTCTTTGGAGGATAGAGTGGCCAGGAAAGCGTGCAGCCCCAAAGTCTGGGTGGCAATGCAAGTAGTTCCCAGAGACCATGAAAGAAAGCAAGAGTTGATCTGGCTGCCACCTTGGCTGTGGGAGCCAGGCCAGGACGTTCGGCATATTGGAGGCCGGTGCTGGGGGAAAGTGAAAAAAAGGTTCTTTGGAGGATAGAGTGGCCAGGAAAGCCCGCAGCCCCAAAGTCTGGGTGGCAATGCAAGTAGTTCCCAGAGACCATGAAAGAAAGCAAGAGTTGTTCTGGCTGCCACCTTGGCTGTGGGAGCCAGGCCAGGACGTTCGGCATATTGGGGTCCGGTGCTGGGGGAAAGTGAAAAAAAGGTTCTTTTGAGGATAGAGTGGCCAGGAAAGCCCGCAGCCCCAAAGTCTGGGTGGCAATGCAAGTAGTTCCCAGAGACCTTGAAAGAAAGCAAGAGTTGTTCTGGCTGCCACCTTGGCTGTGGGAGCCAGGCCAGGACGTTCGGCATATTGGAGGCCGGTGCTGGGGGAAAGTGAAAAAAAGGTTCTTTGGAGGATAGAGTGGCCAGGAAAGCGTGCAGCCCCAAAGTCTGGGTGGCAATGCAAGTAGTTCCCAGAGACCTTGAAAGAAAGCAAGAGTTGTTCTGGCTGCCACCTTGGCTGTGGGAGCCAGGCCACGACGTTCGGCATATTGGAGGCCGGTGCTGGGGGAAAGTGAAAAAAAGGTGCTTGTGAGGATAGAGTGGCCAGGAAAGCCCGCAGCCCCAAAGTCTGGGTGGCAATGCAAGTAGTTCCCAGAGACCTTGAAAGAAAGCAAGAGTTGTTCTGGCTGCCACCTTGGCTGTGGGAGCCAGGCCAGGACGTTCGGCATATTGGAGGCCGGTGCTGGGGGAAAGTGAAAAAAAGGTTCTTTGGAGGACAGAGTGGCCAGGAAAGCGTGCAGCCCCAAAGTCTGGGTGGCAATGCAAGTAGTTCCCAGAGACCATGAAAGAAAGCAAGATTTGATCTGGCTGCCACCTTGGCTGTGGGAGCCAGGCCAGGACGTTCGGCATATTGGAGGCCGGTGCTGGGGGAAAGTGAAAAAAAGGTTCTTTGGAGGATAGAGTGGCCAGGAAAGCCCGCAGCCCCAAAGTCTGGGTGGCAATGCAAGTAGTTCCCAGAGACCATGAAAGAAAGCAAGAGTTGTTCTGGCTGCCACCTTGGCTGTGGGAGCCAGGCCAGGACATTCGGCATATTGGAGGCCGGTGCTGGGGGAAAGCGAAAAAAAGGTGCTTTTGAGGATAGAGTGGCCAGGAAAGCCCGCAGCCCCAAAGTCTGGGTGGCAATGCAAGTAGTTCCCAGAGACCTTGAAAGAAAGCAAGAGTTGTTCTGGCTGCCACCTTGGCTGTGGGAGCCAGGCCAGGACGTTCGGCATATTGGAGGCCGGTGCTGGGGGAAAGTGAAAAAAAGGTTCTTTGGAGGATAGAGTGGCCAGGAAAGCGTGCAGCCCCAAACTCTGGGTAGCAATGCAAGTAGTTCCCAGAGACCTTGAAAGAAAGCAAGAGTTGTTCTGGCTGCCACCTTGGCTGTGGGAGCCAGGCCAGGACGTTCAGCATATTGGGGTCCAGTTCAGGGGTAAAGTGAAAAATATGTGCTTTTGAGGATAGAGTGGCCAGGAAAGCCCGCAGCCCCAAAGTCTGGGTGGCAATGCAAGTAGTTCCCAGAGACCTTGAAAGAAAGCAAGAGTTGTTCTGGCTGCCACCTTGGCTGTGGGAGCCAGGCCAGGACGTTCGGCATATTTGAGGCCGGTGCTGGGGGAAAGTGAAAAAAAGGTTCTTTGGAGGATAGAGTGGCCAGGAAAGCCCGCAGCCCCAAAGTCTGGGTGGCAATGCAAGTAGTTCCCAGAGACCTTGAAAGAAAGCAAGAGTTGTTCTGGCTGCCACCTTGGCTGTGGGAGCCAGGCCAGGACGTTCGGCATATTTGAGGCCGGTGCTGGGGGAAAGTGAAAAAAAGGTTCTTTGGAGGACAGAGTGGCCAGGAAAGCGTGCAGCCCCAAAGTCTGGGTGGCAATGCAAGTAGTTCCCAGAGACCATGAAAGAAAGCAAGAGTTGTTCTGGCTGCCACCTTGGCTGTGGGAGCCAGGCCAGGACGTTCGGCATATTGGGGTCCGGTGCTGGGGGAAAGTGAAAAAAAGGTTCTTTTGAGGATAGAGTGGCCAGGAAAGCCCGCAGCCCCAAAGTCTGGGTGGCAATGCAAGTAGTTCCCAGAGACCTTGAAAGAAAGCAAGAGTTGTTCTGGCTGCCACCTTGGCTGTGGGAGCCAGGCCAGGACGTTCGGCATATTTGAGGCCGGTGCTGGGGGAAAGTGAAAAAAGGTTCTTTGGAGGATAGAGTGGCCAGGAAAGCCCGCAGCCCCAAAGTCTGGGTGGCAATGCAAGTAGTTCCCAGAGACCTTGAAAGAAAGCAAGAGTTGTTCTGGCTGCCACCTTGGCTGTGGGAGCCAGGCCAGGACGTTCGGCATATTGGGGTCCGGTGCTGGGGGAAAGTGAAAAAAAGGTTCTTTTGAGGATAGAGTGGCCAGGAAAGCCCGCAGCCCCAAAGTCTGGGTGGCAATGCATATAGTTCCCAGAGACCTTGAAAGAAAGCAAGAGTTGTTCTGGCTGCCACCTTGGCTGTGGGAGCCAGGCCAGGACGTTCGGCATATTGGAGGCCGGTGCTGGGGAAAGTGAAAAAAAGGTTCTTTGGAGGATAGAGTGGCCAGGAAAGCCCGCAGCCCCAAAGTCTGGGTGGCAATGCAAGTAGTTCCCAGAGACCTTGAAAGAAAGCAAGAGTTGTTCTGGCTGCCACCTTGGCTGTGGGAGCCAGGCCACGACGTTCGGCATATTGGAGGCCGGTGCTGGGGGAAAGTGAAAAAAAGGTGCTTGTGAGGATAGAGTGGCCAGGAAAGCCCGCAGCCCCAAAGTCTGGGTGGCAATGCAAGTAGTTCCCAGAGACCTTGAAAGAAAGCAAGAGTTGTTCTGGCTGCCACCTTGGGAGTGGGAGCCAGGCCAGGACGTTCGGCATATTGGAGGCCGGTGCTGGGGGAAAGTGAAAAAAAGGTTCTTTGGAGGATAGAGTGGCCAGGAAAGCCCGCAGCCCCAAAGTCTGGGTGGCAATGCAAGTAGTTCCCAGAGACCTTGAAAGAAAGCAAGAGTTGTTCTGGCTGCCACCTTGGCTGTGGGAGCCAGGCCAGGACGTTCGGCATATTGGAGGCCGGTGCTGGGGGAAAGTGAAAAAAAGGTTCTTTGGAGGACAGAGTGGCCAGGAAAGCCCGCAGCCCCAAAGTCTGGGTGGCAATGCAAGTAGTTCCCAGAGACCTTGAAAGAAAGCAAGAGTTGTTCTGGCTGCCACCTTGGCTGTGGGAGCCAGGCCAGGACGTTCAGCATATTGGGGTCCAGTTCAGGGGTAAAGTGAAAAATATGTGCTTTTGAGGATAGAGTGGCCAGGAAAGCCCGCAGCCCCAAAGTCTGGGTGGCAATGCAAGTAGTTCCCAGAGACCTTGAAAGAAAGCAAGAGTTGTTCTGGCTGCCACCTTGGCTGTGGGAGCCAGGCCAGGACGTTCGGCATATTTGAGGCCGGTGCTGGGGGAAAGTGAAAAAAAGGTTCTTTGGAGGATAGAGTGGCCAGGAAAGCCCGCAGCCCCAAAGTCTGGGTGGCATTGCAAGTAGTTCCCAGAGACCATGAAAGAAAGCAAGAGTTGATCTGGCTGCCACCTTGGCTGTGGGAGCCAGGCCAGGACGTTCGGCATATTGGAGGCCGGTGCTGGGGGAAAGTGAAAAAAAGGTTCTTTGGAGGATAGAGTGGCCAGGAAAGCGTGCAGCCCCAAAGTCTGGGTGGCAATGCAAGTAGTTCCCAGAGACCTTGAAAGAAAGCAAGAGTTGTTCTGGCTGCCACCTTGGCTGTGGGAGCCAGGCCAGGACGTTCGGCATATTTGAGGCCGGTGCTGGGGGAAAGTGAAAAAAAGGTTCTTTGGAGGACAGAGTGGCCAGGAAAGCGTGCAGCCCCAAAGTCTGGGTGGCATTGCAAGTAGTTCCCAGAGACCATGAAAGAAAGCAAGAGTTGTTCTGGCTGCCACCTTGGCTGTGGGAGCCAGGCCAGGACGTTCGGCATATTGGGGTCCGGTGCTGGGGGAAAGTGAAAAAAAGGTGCTTTTGAGGATAGAGTGGCCAGGAAAGCCCGCAGCCCCAAAGTCTGGGTGGCAATGCAAGTAGTTCCCAGAGACCTTGAAAGAAAGCAAGAGTTGTTCTGGCTGCCACCTTGGCTGTGGGAGCCAGGCCACGACGTTCGGCATATTGGAGGCCGGTGCTGGGGGAAAGTGAAAAAAAGGTGCTTGTGAGGATAGAGTGGCCAGGAAAGCCCGCAGCCCCAAAGTCTGGGTGGCAATGCAAGTAGTTCCCAGAGACCTTGAAAGAAAGCAAGAGTTGTTCTGGCTGCCACCTTGGCTGTGGGAGCCAGGCCAGGACGTTCGGCATATTGGAGGCCGGTGCTGGGGGAAAGTGAAAAAATGGTTCTTTGGAGGACAGAGTGGCCAGGAAAGCGTGCAGCCCCAAAGTCTGGGTGGCAATGCAAGTAGTTCCCAGAGACCATGAAAGAAAGCAAGAGTTGTTCTGGCTGCCACCTTGGCTGTGGGAGCCAGGCCAGGACGTTCGGCATATTGGAGGCCGGTGCTGGGGGAAAGTGAAAAAAAGGTTCTTTGGAGGATAGAGTGGCCAGGAAAGCCCGCAGCCCCAAAGTCTGGGTAGCAATGCAAGTAGTTCCCAGAGACCTTGAAAGAAAGCAAGAGTTGTTCTGGCTGCCACCTTGGCTGTGGGAGCCAGGCCAGGACGTTCAGCATATTGGGGTCCAGTTCAGGGGTAAAGTGAAAAATATGTGCTTTTGAGGATAGAGTGGCCAGGAAAGCGTGCAGCCCCAAAGTCTGGGTGGCAATGCAAGTAGTTCCCAGAGACCTTGAAAGAAAGCAAGAGTTGTTCTGGCTGCCACCTTGGCTGTGGGAGCCAGGCCAGGACGTTCGGCATATTTGAGGCCGGTGCTGGGGGAAAGTGAAAAAAAGGTTCTTTGGAGGATAGAGTGGCCAGGAAAGCCCGTAGCCCCAAAGTCTGGGTGGCAATGCAAGTAGTTCCCAGAGACCTTGAAAGAAAGCAAGAGTTGTTCTGGCTGCCACCTTGGCTGTGGGAGCCAGGCCAGGACGTTCGGCATATTTGAGGCCGGTGCTGGGGGAAAGTGAAAAAAAGGTTCTTTGGAGGACAGAGTGGCCAGGAAAGCGTGCAGCCCCAAAGTCTGGGTGGCAATGCAAGTAGTTCCCAGAGACCATGAAAGAAAGCAAGAGTTGTTCTGGCTGCCACCTTGGCTGTGGGAGCCAGGCCAGGACGTTCGGCATATTGGGGTCCGGTGCTGGGGGAAAGTGAAAAAAAGGTTCTTTTGAGGATAGAGTGGCCAGGAAAGCCCGCAGCCCCAAAGTCTGGGTGGCAATGCAAGTAGTTCCCAGAGACCTTGAAAGAAAGCAAGAGTTGTTCTGGCTGCCACCTTGGCTGTGGGAGCCAGGCCAGGACGTTCGGCATATTTGAGGCCGGTGCTGGGGGAAAGTGAAAAAAGGTTCTTTGGAGGATAGAGTGGCCAGGAAAGCGTGCAGCCCCAAAGTCTGGGTGGCAATGCAAGTAGTTCCCAGAGACCATGAAAGAAAGCAAGAGTTGTTCTGGCTGCCACCTTGGCTGTGGGAGCCAGGCCAGGACGTTCGGCATATTGGGGTCCGGTGCTGGGGGAAAGTGAAAAAAAGGTTCTTTTGAGGATAGAGTGGCCAGGAAAGCCCGCAGCCCCAAAGTCTGGGTGGCAATGCATATAGTTCCCAGAGACCTTGAAAGAAAGCAAGAGTTGTTCTGGCTGCCACCTTGGCTGTGGGAGCCAGGCCAGGACGTTCGGCATATTGGAGGCCGGTGCTGGGGTAAAGTGAAAAAAAGGTTCTTTGGAGGATAGAGTGGCCAGGAAAGCCCGCAGCCCCAAAGTCTGGGTGGCAATGCAAGTAGTTCCCAGAGACCTTGAAAGAAAGCAAGAGTTGTTCTGGCTGCCACCTTGGCTGTGGGAGCCAGGCCAGGACGTTCGGCATATTGGAGGCCGGTGCTGGGGGAAAGTGAAAAAAAGGTTCTTTGGAGGATAGAGTGGCCAGGAAAGCCCGCAGCCCCAAAGTCTGGGTGGCAATGCAAGTAGTTCCCAGAGACCTTGAAAGAAAGCAAGAGTTGTTCTGGCTGCCACCTTGGCTGTGGGAGCCAGGCCAGGACGTTCGGCATATTGGAGGCCGGTGCTGGGGGAAAGTGAAAAAAAGGTTCTTTGGAGGATAGAGTGGCCAGGAAAGCCCGCAGCCCCAAAGTCTGGGTGGCAATGCAAGTAGTTCCCAGAGACCTTGAAAGAAAGCAAGAGTTGTTCTGGCTGCCACCTTGGCTGTGGGAGCCAGGCCAGGACGTTCGGCATATTGGAGGCCGGTGCTGGGGGAAAGTGAAAAAAAGGTTCTTTGGAGGATAGAGTGGCCAGGAAAGCGTGCAGCCCCAAAGTCTGGGTAGCAATGCAAGTAGTTCCCAGAGACCTTGAAAGAAAGCAAGAGTTGTTCTGGCTGCCACCTTGGCTGTGGGAGCCAGGCCAGGACGTTCAGCATATTGGGGTCCAGTTCAGGGGTAAAGTGAAAAATATGTGCTTTTGAGGATAGAGTGGCCAGGAAAGCCCGCAGCCCCAAAGTCTGGGTGGCAATGCAAGTAGTTCCCAGAGACCTTGAAAGAAAGCAAGAGTTGTTCTGGCTGCCACCTTGGCTGTGGGAGCCAGGCCAGGACGTTCGGCATATTTGAGGCCGGTGCTGGGGGAAAGTGAAAAAAAGGTTCTTTGGAGGATAGAGTGGCCAGGAAAGCCCGCAGCCCCAAAGTCTGGGTGGCATTGCAAGTAGTTCCCAGAGACCATGAAAGAAAGCAAGAGTTGATCTGGCTGCCACCTTGGCTGTGGGAGCCAGGCCAGGACGTTCGGCATATTGGAGGCCGGTGCTGGGGGAAAGTGAAAAAAAGGTTCTTTGGAGGATAGAGTGGCCAGGAAAGCCCGCAGCCCCAAAGTCTGGGTGGCAATGCAAGTAGTTCCCAGAGACCTTGAAAGAAAGCAAGAGTTGTTCTGGCTGCCACCTTGGCTGTGGGAGCCAGGCCAGGACGTTCGGCATATTTGAGGCCGGTGCTGGGGGAAAGTGAAAAAAAGGTTCTTTGGAGGACAGAGTGGCCAGGAAAGCGTGCAGCCCCAAAGTCTGGGTGGCATTGCAAGTAGTTCCCAGAGACCATGAAAGAAAGCAAGAGTTGTTCTGGCTGCCACCTTGGCTGTGGGAGCCAGGCCAGGACGTTCGGCATATTGGGGTCCGGTGCTGGGGGAAAGTGAAAAAAAGGTTCTTTTGAGGATAGAGTGGCCAGGAAAGCGTGCAGCCCCAAAGTCTGGGTGGCAATGCAAGTAGTTCCCAGAGACCTTGAAAGAAAGCAAGAGTTGTTCTGGCTGCCACCTTGGCTGTGGGAGCCAGGCCAGGACGTTCGGCATATTTGAGGCCGGTGCTGGGGGAAAGTGAAAAAAGGTTCTTTGGAGGATAGAGTGGCCAGGAAAGCGTGCAGCCCCAAAGTCTGGGTGGCAATGCAAGTAGTTCCCAGAGACCATGAAAGAAAGCAAGAGTTGTTCTGGCTGCCACCTTGGCTGTGGGAGCCAGGCCAGGACGTTCGGCATATTGGGGTCCGGTGCTGGGGGAAAGTGAAAAAAAGGTTCTTTTGAGGATAGAGTGGCCAGGAAAGCCCGCAGCCCCAAAGTCTGGGTGGCAATGCATATAGTTCCCAGAGACCTTGAAAGAAAGCAAGAGTTGTTCTGGCTGCCACCTTGGCTGTGGGAGCCAGGCCACGACGTTCGGCATATTGGAGGCCGGTGCTGGGGGAAAGTGAAAAAAAGGTGCTTGTGAGGATAGAGTGGCCAGGAAAGCCCGCAGCCCCAAAGTCTGGGTGGCAATGCAAGTAGTTCCCAGAGACCTTGAAAGAAAGCAAGAGTTGTTCTGGCTGCCACCTTGGCTGTGGGAGCCAGGCCAGGACGTTCGGCATATTGGAGGCCGGTGCTGGGGGAAAGTGAAAAAATGGTTCTTTGGAGGACAGAGTGGCCAGGAAAGCGTGCAGCCCCAAAGTCTGGGTGGCAATGCAAGTAGTTCCCAGAGACCATGAAAGAAAGCAAGAGTTGTTCTGGCTGCCACCTTGGCTGTGGGAGCCAGGCCAGGACGTTCGGCATATTGGAGGCCGGTGCTGGGGGAAAGTGAAAAAAAGGTTCTTTGGAGGATAGAGTGGCCAGGAAAGCCCGCAGCCCCAAAGTCTGGGTGGCAATGCAAGTAGTTCCCAGAGACCATGAAAGAAAGCAAGATTTGATCTGGCTGCCACCTTGGCTGTGGGAGCCAGGCCAGGACGTTCGGCATATTGGAGGCCGGTGCTGGGGGAAAGTGAAAAAAAGGTTCTTTGGAGGATAGAGTGGCCAGGAAAGCCCGCAGCCCCAAAGTCTGGGTGGCAATGCAAGTAGTTCCCAGAGACCATGAAAG
The DNA here is from genome assembly GCF_964106895.1 of Numenius arquata. Classification (NCBI taxonomy): domain Eukaryota; kingdom Metazoa; phylum Chordata; class Aves; order Charadriiformes; family Scolopacidae; genus Numenius; species Numenius arquata. Next base: position 17,804 of record NW_027414548.1, read on the forward strand.
AAAGCAAGAGTTGTTCTGGCTGCCACCTTGGCTGTGGGAGCCAGGCCAGGACATTCGGCATATTTGAGGCCGGTGCTGGGGGAAAGTGAAAAAAAGGTGCTTTTGAGGATAGAGTGGCCAGGAAAGCCCGCAGCCCCAAAGTCTGGGTGGCAATGCAAGTAGTTCCCAGAGACCTTGAAAGAAAGCAAGAGTTGTTCTGGCTGCCACCTTGGCTGTGGGAGCCAGGCCAGGACGTTCGGCATATTGGAGGCCGGTGCTGGGGGAAAGTGAAAAAAAGGTTCTTTGGAGGATAGAGTGGCCAGGAAAGCGTGCAGCCCCAAAGTCTGGGTGGCAATGCAAGTAGTTCCCAGAGACCTTGAAAGAAAGCAAGAGTTGTTCTGGCTGCCACCTTGGCTGTGGGAGCCAGGCCAGGACGTTCAGCATATTGGGGTCCAGTTCAGGGGTAAAGTGAAAAATATGTGCTTTTGAGGATAGAGTGGCCAGGAAAGCCCGCAGCCCCAAAGTCTGGGTGGCAATGCAAGTAGTTCCCAGAGACCTTGAAAGAAAGCAAGAGTTGTTCTGGCTGCCACCTTGGCTGTGGGAGCCAGGCCAGGACGTTCGGCATATTTGAGGCCGGTGCTGGGGGAAAGTGAAAAAAAGGTTCTTTGGAGGATAGAGTGGCCAGGAAAGCCCGCAGCCCCAAAGTCTGGGTGGCATTGCAAGTAGTTCCCAGAGACCATGAAAGAAAGCAAGAGTTGATCTGGCTGCCACCTTGGCTGTGGGAGCCAGGCCAGGACGTTCGGCATATTGGAGGCCGGTGCTGGGGGAAAGTGAAAAAAAGGTTCTTTGTAGGATAGAGTGGCCAGGAAAGCCCGCAGCCCCAAAGTCTGGGTGGCAATGCAAGTAGTTCCCAGAGACCTTGAAAGAAAGCAAGAGTTGTTCTGGCTGCCACCTTGGCTGTGGGAGCCAGGCCAGGACGTTCGGCATATTTGAGGCCGGTGCTGGGGGAAAGTTAAAAAAAGGTTCTTTGGAGGACAGAGTGGCCAGGAAAGCGTGCAGCCCCAAAGTCTGGGTGGCAATGCAAGTAGTTCCCAGAGACCATGAAAGAAAGCAAGAGTTGTTCTGGCTGCCACCTTGGCTGTGGGAGCCAGGCCAGGACGTTCGGCATATTGGAGGCCGGTGCTGGGGGAAAGTGAAAAAAAGGTTCTTTGGAGGATAGAGTGGCCAGGAAAGCCCGCAGCCCCAAAGTCTGGGTGGCAATGCAAGTAGTTCCCAGAGACCATGAAAGAAAGCAAGAGTTGTTCTGGCTGCCACCTTGGCTGTGGGAGCCAGGCCAGGACCTTCGGCATATTGGGGTCCGGTGCTGGGGGATAGTGAAAAACAAGGTTCTTTTGAGGATAGAGTGGCCAGGAAAGCCCGCAGCCCCAAAGTCTGGGTGGCAATGCAAGTAGTTCCCAGAGACCTTGAAAGAAAGCAAGAGTTGTTCTGGCTGCCACCTTGGCTGTGGGAGCCAGGCCAGGACGTTCGGCATATTGGAGGCCGGTGCTGGGGAAAGTGAAAAAAAGGTTCTTTGGAGGATAGAGTGGCCAGGAAAGCCCGCAGCCCCAAAGTCTGGGTGGCAATGCAAGTAGTTCCCAGAGACCATGAAAGAAAGCAAGAGTTGTTCTGGCTGCCACCTTGGCTGTGGGAGCCAGGCCACGACGTTCGGCATATTGGAGGCCGGTGCTGGGGGAAAGTGAAAAATATGTGCTTTTGAGGATAGAGTGGCCAGGAAAGCCCGCAGCCCCAAAGTCTGGGTGGCAATGCAAGTAGTTCCCAGAGACCTTGAAAGAAAGCAAGAGTTGTTCTGGCTGCCACCTTGGCTGTGGGAGCCAGGCCAGGACGTTCGGCATATTGGAGGCCGGTGCTGGGGGAAAGTGAAAAAAAGGTTCTTTGGAGGACAGAGTGGCCAGGAAAGCGTGCAGCCCCAAAGTCTGGGTGGCAATGCAAGTAGTTCCCAGAGACCATGAAAGAAAGCAAGAGTTGTTCTGGCTGCCACCTTGGCTGTGGGAGCCAGGCCAGGACGTTCGGCATATTGGGGTCCGGTGCTGGGGGAAAGTGAAAAAAAGGTTCTTTTGAGGATAGAGTGGCCAGGAAAGCCCGCAGCCCCAAAGTCTGGGTGGCAATGCATATAGTTCCCAGAGACCTTGAAAGAAAGCAAGAGTTGTTCTGGCTGCCACCTTGGCTGTGGGAGCCAGGCCACGACGTTCGGCATATTGGAGGCCGGTGCTGGGGGAAAGTGAAAAAAAGGTGCTTGTGAGGATAGAGTGGCCAGGAAAGCCCGCAGCCCCAAAGTCTGGGTGGCAATGCAAGTAGTTCCCAGAGACCTTGAAAGAAAGCAAGAGTTGTTCTGGCTGCCACCTTGGCTGTGGGAGCCAGGCCAGGACGTTCGGCATATTGGAGGCCGGTGCTGGGGGAAAGTGAAAAAATGGTTCTTTGGAGGACAGAGTGGCCAGGAAAGCGTGCAGCCCCAAAGTCTGGGTGGCAATGCAAGTAGTTCCCAGAGACCATGAAAGAAAGCAAGAGTTGTTCTGGCTGCCACCTTGGCTGTGGGAGCCAGGCCAGGACGTTCGGCATATTGGAGGCCGGTGCTGGGGGAAAGTGAAAAAAAGGTTCTTTGGAGGATAGAGTGGCCAGGAAAGCGTGCAGCCCCAAAGTCTGGGTGGCAATGCAAGTAGTTCCCAGAGACCATGAAAGAAAGCAAGATTTGATCTGGCTGCCACCTTGGGTGTGGGAGCCAGGCCAGGACGTTCGGCATATTGGAGGCCGGTGCTGGGGGAAAGTGAAAAAAAGGTGCTTTTGAGGATAGAGTGGCCAGGAAAGCCCGCAGCCCCAAAGTCTGGGTGGCAATGCAAGTAGTTCCCAGAGACCTTGAAAGAAAGCAAGAGTTGTTCTGGCTGCCACCTTGGCTGTGGGAGCCAGGCCAGGACGTTCGGCATATTGGAGGCCGGTGCTGGGGGAAAGTGAAAAAAAGGTTCTTTGGAGGATAGAGTGGCCAGGAAAGCGTGCAGCCCCAAAGTCTGGGTGGCAATGCAAGTAGTTCCCAGAGACCTTGAAAGAAAGCAAGAGTTGTTCTGGCTGCCACCTTGGCTGTGGGAGCCAGGCCAGGACGTTCAGCATATTGGGGTCCAGTTCAGGGGTAAAGTGAAAAATATGTGCTTTTGAGGATAGAGTGGCCAGGAAAGCCCGCAGCCCCAAAGTCTGGGTGGCAATGCAAGTAGTTCCCAGAGACCTTGAAAGAAAGCAAGAGTTGTTCTGGCTGCCACCTTGGCTGTGGGAGCCAGGCCAGGACGTTCGGCATATTTGAGGCCGGTGCTGGGGGAAAGTGAAAAAAAGGTTCTTTGGAGGATAGAGTGGCCAGGAAAGCCCGCAGCCCCAAAGTCTGGGTGGCATTGCAAGTAGTTCCCAGAGACCATGAAAGAAAGCAAGAGTTGATCTGGCTGCCACCTTGGCTGTGGGAGCCAGGCCAGGACGTTCGGCATATTGGAGGCCGGTGCTGGGGGAAAGTGAAAAAAAGGTTCTTTGTAGGATAGAGTGGCCAGGAAAGCCCGCAGCCCCAAAGTCTGGGTGGCAATGCAAGTAGTTCCCAGAGACCTTGAAAGAAAGCAAGAGTTGTTCTGGCTGCCACCTTGGCTGTGGGAGCCAGGCCAGGACGTTCGGCATATTTGAGGCCGGTGCTGGGGGAAAGTGAAAAAAGGTTCTTTGGAGGATAGAGTGGCCAGGAAAGCGTGCAGCCCCAAAGTCTGGGTGGCAATGCAAGTAGTTCCCAGAGACCATGAAAGAAAGCAAGAGTTGTTCTGGCTGCCACCTTGGCTGTGGGAGCCAGGCCAGGACGTTCGGCATATTGGGGTCCGGTGCTGGGGGATAGTGAAAAACAAGGTTCTTTTGAGGATAGAGTGGCCAGGAAAGCCCGCAGCCCCAAAGTCTGGGTGGCAATGCAAGTAGTTCCCAGAGACCTTGAAAGAAAGCAAGAGTTGTTCTGGCTGCCACCTTGGCTGTGGGAGCCAGGCCAGGACGTTCGGCATATTGGAGGCCGGTGCTGGGGAAAGTGAAAAAAAGGTTCTTTGGAGGATAGAGTGGCCAGGAAAGCGTGCAGCCCCAAAGTCTGGGTGGCAATGCAAGTAGTTCCCAGAGACCTTGAAAGAAAGCAAGATTTGATCTGGCTGCCACCTTGGCTGTGGGAGCCAGGCCAGGACGTTCAGCATATTGGGGTCCAGTTCAGGGGTAAAGTGAAAAATATGTGCTTTTGAGGATAGAGTGGCCAGGAAAGCCCGCAGCCCCAAAGTCTGGGTGGCAATGCAAGTAGTTCCCAGAGACCTTGAAAGAAAGCAAGAGTTGTTCTGGCTGCCACCTTGGCTGTGGGAGCCAGGCCAGGACGTTCGGCATATTTGAGGCCGGTGCTGGGGGAAAGTGAAAAAAGGTTCTTTGGAGGATAGAGTGGCCAGGAAAGCGTGCAGCCCCAAAGTCTGGGTGGCAATGCAAGTAGTTCCCAGAGACCATGAAAGAAAGCAAGAGTTGTTCTGGCTGCCACCTTGGCTGTGGGAGCCAGGCCAGGACGTTCGGCATATTGGGGTCCGGTGCTGGGGGAAAGTGAAAAACAAGGTTCTTTTGAGGATAGAGTGGCCAGGAAAGCGTGCAGCCCCAAAGTCTGGGTGGCAATGCAAGTAGTTCCCAGAGACCTTGAAAGAAAGCAAGAGTTGTTCTGGCTGCCACCTTGGCTGTGGGAGCCAGGCCAGGACGTTCGGCATATTGGAGGCTGGTGCTGGGGAAAGTGAAAAAAAGGTTCTTTGGAGGATAGAGTGGCCAGGAAAGCCCGCAGCCCCAAAGTCTGGGTGGCAATGCAAGTAGTTCCCAGAGACCTTGAAAGAAAGCAAGAGTTGTTCTGGCTGCCACCTTGGCTGTGGGAGCCAGGCCACGACGTTCGGCATATTGGAGGCCGGTGCTGGGGGAAAGTGAAAAATATGTGCTTTTGAGGATAGAGTGGCCAGGAAAGCCCGCAGCCCCAAAGTCTGGGTGGCAATGCAAGTAGTTCCCAGAGACCTTGAAAGAAAGCAAGAGTTGTTCTGGCTGCCACCTTGGCTGTGGGAGCCAGGCCAGGACGTTCGGCATATTGGAGGCCGGTGCTGGGGGAAAGTGAAAAAAAGGTTCTTTGGAGGACAGAGTGGCCAGGAAAGCGTGCAGCCCCAAAGTCTGGGTGGCAATGCAAGTAGTTCCCAGAGACCATGAAAGAAAGCAAGATTTGATCTGGCTGCCACCTTGGGTGTGGGAGCCAGGCCAGGACGTTCGGCATATTGGAGGCCGGTGCTGGGGGAAAGTGAAAAAAAGGTTCTTTGGAGGATAGAGTGGCCAGGAAAGCCCGCAGCCCCAAAGTCTGGGTGGCAATGCAAGTAGTTCCCAGAGACCATGAAAGAAAGCAAGAGTTGTTCTGGCTGCCACCTTGGCTGTGGGAGCCAGGCCAGGACGTTCGGCATATTGGGGTCCGGTGCTGGGGGAAAGTGAAAAAAAGGTTCTTTTGAGGATAGAGTGGCCAGGAAAGCCCGCAGCCCCAAAGTCTGGGTGGCAATGCAAGTAGTTCCCAGAGACCTTGAAAGAAAGCAAGAGTTGTTCTGGCTGCCACCTTGGCTGTGGGAGCCAGGCCAGGACGTTCGGCATATTGGAGGCCGGTGCTGGGGGAAAGTGAAAAAAGGTTCTTTGGAGGATAGAGTGGCCAGGAAAGCCCGCAGCCCCAAAGTCTGGGTGGCAATGCAAGTAGTTCCCAGAGACCATGAAAGAAAGCAAGAGTTGTTCTGGCTGCCACCTTGGCTGTGGGAGCCAGGCCAGGACGTTCGGCATATTGGGGTCCGGTGCTGGGGGATAGTGAAAAACAAGGTTCTTTTGAGGATAGAGTGGCCAGGAAAGCCCGCAGCCCCAAAGTCTGGGTGGCAATGCAAGTAGTTCCCAGAGACCTTGAAAGAAAGCAAGAGTTGTTCTGGCTGCCACCTTGGCTGTGGGAGCCAGGCCAGGACGTTCGGCATATTGGAGGCCGGTGCTGGGGAAAGTGAAAAAAAGGTTCTTTGGAGGATAGAGTGGCCAGGAAAGCCCGCAGCCCCAAAGTCTGGGTGGCAATGCAAGTAGTTCCCAGAGACCATGAAAGAAAGCAAGAGTTGTTCTGGCTGCCACCTTGGCTGTGGGAGCCAGGCCACGACGTTCGGCATATTGGAGGCCGGTGCTGGGGGAAAGTGAAAAATATGTGCTTTTGAGGATAGAGTGGCCAGGAAAGCCCGCAGCCCCAAAGTCTGGGTGGCAATGCAAGTAGTTCCCAGAGACCTTGAAAGAAAGCAAGAGTTGTTCTGGCTGCCACCTTGGCTGTGGGAGCCAGGCCAGGACGTTCGGCATATTGGGGTCCGGTGCTGGGGGAAAGTGAAAAAAAGGTTCTTTGGAGGACAGAGTGGCCAGGAAAGCGTGCAGCCCCAAAGTCTGGGTGGCAATGCAAGTAGTTCCCAGAGACCATGAAAGAAAGCAAGATTTGATCTGGCTGCCACCTTGGGTGTGGGAGCCAGGCCAGGACGTTCGGCATATTGGAGGCCGGTGCTGGGGGAAAGTGAAAAAAAGGTTCTTTGGAGGATAGAGTGGCCAGGAAAGCCCGCAGCCCCAAAGTCTGGGTGGCAATGCAAGTAGTTCCCAGAGACCATGAAAGAAAGCAAGAGTTGTTCTGGCTGCCACCTTGGCTGTGGGAGCCAGGCCAGGACGTTCGGCATATTGGGGTCCGGTGCTGGGGGAAAGTGAAAAAAAGGTTCTTTTGAGGAGAGAGTGGCCAGGAAAGCCCGCAGCCCCAAAGTCTGGGTGGCAATGCAAGTAGTTCCCAGAGACCTTGAAAGAAAGCAAGAGTTGTTCTGGCTGCCACCTTGGCTGTGGGAGCCAGGCCAGGACGTTCGGCATATTGGAGGCCGGTGCTGGGGGAAAGTGAAAAAAAGGTTCTTTGGAGGATAGAGTGGCCAGGAAAGCCCGCAGCCCCAAAGTCTGGGTGGCAATGCAAGTAGTTCCCAGAGACCATGAAAGAAAGCAAGAGTTGTTCTGGCTGCCACCTTGGCTGTGGGAGCCAGGCCACGACGTTCGGCATATTGGAGGCCGGTGCTGGGGGAAAGTGAAAAATATGTGCTTTTGAGGATAGAGTGGCCAGGAAAGCCCGCAGCCCCAAAGTCTGGGTGGCAATGCAAGTAGTTCCCAGAGACCTTGAAAGAAAGCAAGAGTTGTTCTGGCTGCCACCTTGGCTGTGGGAGCCAGGCCAGGACGTTCGGCATATTGGAGGCCGGTGCTGGGGGAAAGTGAAAAAAAGGTTCTTTGGAGGACAGAGTGGCCAGGAAAGCGTGCAGCCCCAAAGTCTGGGTGGCAATGCAAGTAGTTCCCAGAGACCATGAAAGAAAGCAAGATTTGATCTGGCTGCCACCTTGGGTGTGGGAGCCAGGCCAGGACGTTCGGCATATTGGAGGCCGGTGCTGGGGGAAAGTGAAAAAAAGGTTCTTTGGAGGATAGAGTGGCCAGGAAAGCCCGCAGCCCCAAAGTCTGGGTGGCAATGCAAGTAGTTCCCAGAGACCATGAAAGAAAGCAAGAGTTGTTCTGGCTGCCACCTTGGCTGTGGGAGCCAGGCCAGGACGTTCGGCATATTGGGGTCCGGTGCTGGGGGAAAGTGAAAAAAAGGTTCTTTTGAGGATAGAGTGGCCAGGAAAGCCCGCAGCCCCAAAGTCTGGGTGGCAATGCAAGTAGTTCCCAGAGACCTTGAAAGAAAGCAAGAGTTGTTCTGGCTGCCACCTTGGCTGTGGGAGCCAGGCCAGGACGTTCGGCATATTGGAGGCCGGTGCTGGGGGAAAGTGAAAAAAAGGTTCTTTGGAGGATAGAGTGGCCAGGAAAGCGTGCAGCCCCAAAGTCTGGGTGGCAATGCAAGTAGTTCCCAGAGACCTTGAAAGAAAGCAAGAGTTGTTCTGGCTGCCACCTTGGCTGTGGGAGCCAGGCCAGGACGTTCAGCATATTGGGGTCCGGTTCAGGGGTAAAGTGAAAAATATGTGCTTTTGAGGATAGAGTGGCCAGGAAAGCGTGCAGCCCCAAAGTCTGGGTGGCAATGCAAGTAGTTCCCAGAGACCTTGAAAGAAAGCAAGAGTTGTTCTGGCTGCCACCTTGGCTGTGGGAGCCAGGCCACGACGTTCGGCATATTTGAGGCCGGTGCTGGGGGAAAGTGAAAAAAAGGTTCTTTGGAGGACAGAGTGGCCAGGAAAGCCCGCAGCCCCAAAGTCTGGGTGGCATTGCAAGTAGTTCCCAGAGACCATGAAAGAAAGCAAGATTTGATCTGGCTGCCACCTTGGCTGTGGGAGCCAGGCCAGGACGTTCGGCATATTGGAGGCCGGTGCTGGGGGAAAGTGAAAAAAAGGTTCTTTGTAGGATAGAGTGGCCAGGAAAGCCCGCAGCCCCAAAGTCTGGGTGGCATTGCAAGTAGTTCCCAGAGACCTTGAAAGAAAGCAAGAGTTGTTCTGGCTGCCACCTTGGGAGTGGGAGCCAGGCCAGGACGTTCGGCATATTGGAGGCCGGTGCTGGGGGAAAGTGAAAAAAAGGTTCTTTGGAGGACAGAGTGGCCAGGAAAGCGTGCAGCCCCAAAGTCTGGGTGGCAATGCAAGTAGTTCCCAGAGACCTTGAAAGAAAGCAAGAGTTGTTCTGGCTGCCACCTTGGCTGTGGGAGCCAGGCCAGGACGTTCGGCATATTGGAGGCCGGTGCTGGGGGAAAGTGAAAAAAAGGTTCCTTGGAGGACAGAGTGGCCAGGAAAGCGTGCAGCCCCAAAGTCTGGGTGGCAATGCAAGTAGTTCCCAGAGACCATGAAAGAAAGCAAGAGTTGTTCTGGCTGCCACCTTGGCTGTGGGAGCCAGGCCAGGATGTTCAGCATATTGGGGGCCGGTGCTGGGGTAAAGTGAAAAATATGTGCTTTTGAGGATAGAGTGGCCAGGAAAGCCCGCAGCCCCAAAGTCTGGGTGGCAATGCAAGTAGTTCCCAGAGACCTTGAAAGAAAGCAAGAGTTGTTCTGGCTGCCACCTTGGCTGTGGGAGCCAGGCCAGGACGTTCGGCATATTGGAGGCCGGTGCTGGGGGAAAGTGAAAAAAAGGTTCTTTGGAGGATAGAGTGGCCAGGAAAGCCCGCAGCCCCAAAGTCTGGGTGGCAATGCAAGTAGTTCCCAGAGACCATGAAAGAAAGCAAGAGTTGTTCTGGCTGCCACCTTGGCTGTGGGAGCCAGGCCAGGACGTTCGGCATATTTGAGTCCGGTGCTGGGGGAAAGTGAAAAAAAGGTTCTTTGGAGGACAGAGTGGCCAGGAAAGCGTGCAGCCCCAAAGTCTGGGTGGCAATGCAAGTAGTTCCCAGAGACCATGAAAGAAAGCAAGATTTGATCTGGCTGCCACCTTGGGTGTGGGAGCCAGGCCAGGACGTTCGGCATATTGGAGGCCGGTGCTGGGGGAAAGTGAAAAAAAGGTTCTTTGGAGGATAGAGTGGCCAGGAAAGCCCGCAGCCCCAAAGTCTGGGTGGCAATGCAAGTAGTTCCCAGAGACCATGAAAGAAAGCAAGAGTTGTTCTGGCTGCCACCTTGGCTGTGGGAGCCAGGCCAGGACGTTCGGCATATTGGGGTCCGGTGCTGGGGGAAAGTGAAAAAAAGGTTCTTTTGAGGATAGAGTGGCCAGGAAAGCCCGCAGCCCCAAAGTCTGGGTGGCAATGCAAGTAGTTCCCAGAGACCTTGAAAGAAAGCAAGAGTTGTTCTGGCTGCCACCTTGGCTGTGGGAGCCAGGCCAGGACGTTCGGCATATTGGAGGCCGGTGCTGGGGGAAAGTGAAAAAAAGGTTCTTTGGAGGATAGAGTGGCCAGGAAAGCGTGCAGCCCCAAAGTCTGGGTGGCAATGCAAGTAGTTCCCAGAGACCTTGAAAGAAAGCAAGAGTTGTTCTGGCTGCCACCTTGGCTGTGGGAGCCAGGCCAGGACGTTCAGCATATTGGGGTCCGGTTCAGGGGTAAAGTGAAAAATATGTGCTTTTGAGGATAGAGTGGCCAGGAAAGCGTGCAGCCCCAAAGTCTGGGTGGCAATGCAAGTAGTTCCCAGAGACCTTGAAAGAAAGCAAGAGTTGTTCTGGCTGCCACCTTGGCTGTGGGAGCCAGGCCAGGACGTTCGGCATATTGGAGGCCGGTGCTGGGGGAAAGTGAAAAAAAGGTGCTTGTGAGGACAGAGTGGCCAGGAAAGCCCGCAGCCCCAAAGTCTGGGTGGCAATGCAAGTAGTTCCCAGAGACCTTGAAAGAAAGCAAGAGTTGTTCTGGCTGCCACCTTGGCTGTGGGAGCCAGGCCAGGACGTTCGGCATATTGGAGGCCGGTGCTGGGGGAAAGTGAAAAAAAGGTTCTTTGGAGGATAGAGTGGCCAGGAAAGCGTGCAGCCCCAAAGTCTGGGTGGCAATGCAAGTAGTTCCCAGAGACCTTGAAAGAAAGCAAGAGTTGTTCTGGCTGCCACCTTGGCTGTGGGAGCCAGGCCACGACGTTCGGCATATTGGAGGCCGGTGCTGGGGGAAAGTGAAAAAAAGGTGCTTGTGAGGAGAGAGTGGCCAGGAAAGCCCGCAGCCCCAAAGTCTGGGTGGCAATGCAAGTAGTTCCCAGAGACCATGAAAGAAAGCAAGATTTGATCTGGCTGCCACCTTGGCTGTGGGAGCCAGGCCAGGACGTTCGGCATATTGGAGGCCGGTGCTGGGGGAAAGTGAAAAAAAGGTTCTTTGGAGGATAGAGTGGCCAGGAAAGCCCGCAGCCCCAAAGTCTGGGTGGCATTGCAAGTAGTTCCCAGAGACCTTGAAAGAAAGCAAGAGTTGTTCTGGCTGCCACCTTGGCTGTGGGAGCCAGGCCAGGACGTTCAGCATATTGGGGTCCAGTTCAGGGGTAAAGTGAAAAATATGTGCTTTTGAGGATAGAGTGGCCAGGAAAGCCCGCAGCCCCAAAGTCTGGGTGGCAATGCAAGTAGTTCCCAGAGACCTTGAAAGAAAGCAAGAGTTGTTCTGGCTGCCACCTTGGCTGTGGGAGCCAGGCCAGGACGTTCGGCATATTTGAGGCCGGTGCTGGGGGAAAGTGAAAAAAAGGTTCTTTGGAGGACAGAGTGGCCAGGAAAGCGTGCAGCCCCAAAGTCTGGGTGGCAATGCAAGTAGTTCCCAGAGACCATGAAAGAAAGCAAGAGTTGATCTGGCTGCCACCTTGGCTGTGGGAGCCAGGCCAGGACGTTCGGCATATTTGAGGCCGGTGCTGGGGGAAAGTGAAAAAAAGGTTCTTTGGAGGACAGAGTGGCCAGGAAAGCGTGCAGCCCCAAAGTCTGGGTGGCAATGCAAGTAGTTCCCAGAGACCATGAAAGAAAGCAAGAGTTGATCTGGTTGCCACCTTGGCTGTGGGAGCCAGGCCAGGACGTTCGGCATATTGGAGGCCGGTGCTGGGGGAAAGTGAAAAAAAGGTGCTTTTGAGGACAGAGTGGCCAGGAAAGCGTGCAGCCCCAAAGTCTGGGTGGCAATGCAAGTAGTTCCCAGAGACCATGAAAGAAAGCAAGAGTTGTTCTGGCTGCCACCTTGGGTGTGGGAGCCAGGCCAGGACGTTCGGCATATTGGAGGCCGGTGCTGGGGGAAAGTGAAAAAAAGGTTCTTGTGAGGACAGAGTGGCCAGGAAAGCCCGCAGCCCCAAAGTCTGGGTGGCAATGCAAGTAGTTCCCAGAGACCTTGAAAGAAAGCAAGAGTTGTTCTGGCTGCCACCTTGGGAGTGGGAGCCAGGCCAGGACGTTCGGCATATTGGGGGCCGGTGCTGGGGAAAAGTGAAAAAAAGGTTCTTTGGAGGATAGAGTGGCCAGGAAAGCCCGCAGCCCCAAAGTCTGGGTGGCAATGCAAGTAGTTCCCAGAGACCATGAAAGAAAGCAAGAGTTGATCTGGCTGCCACCTTGGCTGTGGGAGCCAGGCCAGGACGTTCGGCATATTGGAGGCCGGTGCTGGGGGAAAGTGAAAAAAAGGTTCTTGTGAGGACAGAGTGGCCAGGAAAGCCCGCAGCCCCAAAGTCTGGGTGGCAATGCAAGTAGTTCCCAGAGACCTTGAAAGAAAGCAAGAGTTGTTCTGGCTGCCACCTTGGGAGTGGGAGCCAGGCCAGGACGTTCGGCATATTGGGGGCCGGTGCTGGGGAAAAGTGAAAAAAAGGTTCTTTGGAGGATAGAGTGGCCAGGAAAGCCCGCAGCCCCAAAGTCTGGGTGGCAATGCAAGTAGTTCCCAGAGACCATGAAAGAAAGCAAGAGTTGATCTGGCTGCCACCTTGGCTGTGGGAGCCAGGCCAGGACGTTCGGCATATTGGAGGCCGGTGCTGGGGGAAAGTGAAAAAAAGGTTCTTTGGAGGACAGAGTGGCCAGGAAAGCCCGCAGCCCCAAAGTCTGGGTGGCAATGCAAGTAGTTCCCAGAGACCATGAAAGAAAGCAAGAGTTGTTCTGGCTGCCACCTTGGCTGTGGGAGCCAGGCCAGGACGTTCGGCATATTGGAGGCCGGTGCTGGGGGAAAGTGAAAAAAAGGTTCTTTGGAGGACAGAGTGGCCAGGAAAGCCCGCAGCCCCAAAGTCTGGGTGGCATTGCAAGTAGTTCCCAGAGACCATGAAAGAAAGCAAGAGTTGTTCTGGCTGCCACCTTGGCTGTGGGAGCCAGGCCAGGACGTTCGGCATATTGGAGGCCGGTGCTGGGGGAAAGTGAAAAAAAGGTTCTTTTGAGGATAGAGTGGCCAGGAAAGCCCGCAGCCCCAAAGTCTGGGTGGCAATGCAAGTAGTTCCCAGAGACCTTGAAAGAAAGCAAGAGTTGTTCTGGCTGCCACCTTGGCTGTGGGAGCCAGGCCAGGACGTTCGGCATATTGGAGGCCGGTGCTGGGGGAAAGTGAAAAAAAGGTTCTTTGGAGGATAGAGTGGCCAGGAAAGCCCGCAGCCCCAAAGTCTGGGTGGCAATGCAAGTAGTTCCCAGAGACCATGAAAGAAAGCAAGAGTTGTTCTGGCTGCCACCTTGGCTGTGGGAGCCAGGCCAGGACGTTCGGCATATTGGAGGCCGGTGCTGGGGGAAAGTGAAAAATATGTGCTTTTGAGGATAGAGTGGCCAGGAAAGCGTGCAGCCCCAAAGTCTGGGTGGCAATGCAAGTAGTTCCCAGAGACCTTGAAAGAAAGCAAGAGTTGTTCTGGCTGCCACCTTGGCTGTGGGAGCCAGGCCAGGACGTTCGGCATATTGGAGGCCGGTGCTGGGGGAAAGTGAAAAAAAGGTTCTTTGGAGGATAGAGTGGCCAGGAAAGCCCGCAGCCCCAAAGTCTGGGTGGCAATGCAAGTAGTTCCCAGAGACCATGAAAGAAAGCAAGAGTTGTTCTGGCTGCCACCTTGGCTGTGGGAGCCAGGCCAGGACGTTCGGCATATTGGGGTCCGGTGCTGGGGGAAAGTGAAAAAAAGGTTCTTTTGAGGATAGAGTGGCCAGGAAAGCCCGCAGCCCCAAAGTCTGGGTGGCAATGCAAGTAGTTCCCAGAGACCTTGAAAGAAAGCAAGAGTTGTTCTGGCTGCCACCTTGGCTGTGGGAGCCAGGCCAGGACGTTCGGCATATTTGAGGCCGGTGCTGGGGGAAAGTGAAAAAAAGGTTCTTTGGAGGACAGAGTGGCCAGGAAAGCCCGCAGCCCCAAAGTCTGGGTGGCATTGCAAGTAGTTCCCAGAGACCATGAAAGAAAGCAAGAGTTGATCTGGCTGCCACCTTGGCTGTGGGAGCCAGGCCAGGACGTTCGGCATATTGGAGGCCGGTGCTGGGGGAAAGTGAAAAAAAGGTTCTTTGTAGGATAGAGTGGCCAGGAAAGCGTGCAGCCCCAAAGTCTGGGTGGCAATGCAAGTAGTTCCCAGAGACCTTGAAAGAAAGCAAGAGTTCTTCTGGCTGCCACCTTGGCTGTGGGAGCCAGGCCACGACGTTCGGCATATTTGAGGCCGGTGCTGGGGGAAAGTGAAAAAAAGGTTCTTTGGAGGACAGAGTGGCCAGGAAAGCCCGCAGCCCCAAAGTCTGGGTGGCATTGCAAGTAGTTCCCAGAGACCATGAAAGAAAGCAAGATTTGATCTGGCTGCCACCTTGGCTGTGGGAGCCAGGCCAGGACGTTCGGCATATTGGAGGCCGGTGCTGGGGGAAAGTGAAAAAAAGGTTCTTTGTAGGATAGAGTGGCCAGGAAAGCCCGCAGCCCCAAAGTCTGGGTGGCAATGCAAGTAGTTCCCAGAGACCTTGAAAGAAAGCAAGAGTTGTTCTGGCTGCCACCTTGGCTGTGGGAGCCAGGCCAGGACGTTCGGCATATTGGAGGCCGGTGCTGGGGGAAAGTGAAAAAAAGGTTCTTTGGAGGACAGAGTGGCCAGGAAAGCGTGCAGCCCCAAAGTCTGGGTGGCAATGCAAGTAGTTCCCAGAGACCTTGAAAGAAAGCAAGAGTTGTTCTGGCTGCCACCTTGGCTGTGGGAGCCAGGCCAGGACGTTCGGCATATTGGAGGCCGGTGCTGGGGGAAAGTGAAAAAAAGGTTCCTTGGAGGACAGAGTGGCCAGGAAAGCGTGCAGCCCCAAAGTCTGGGTGGCAATGCAAGTAGTTCCCAGAGACCATGAAAGAAAGCAAGAGTTGTTCTGGCTGCCACCTTGGCTGTGGGAGCCAGGCCAGGATGTTCAGCATATTGGGGGCCGGAGCTGGGGTAAAGTGAAAAATATGTGCTTTTGAGGATAGAGTGGCCAGGAAAGCCCGCAGCCCCAAAGTCTGGGTGGCATTGCAAGTAGTTCCCAGAGACCTTGAAAGAAAGCAAGAGTTGTTCTGGCTGCCACCTTGGCTGTGGGAGCCAGGCCAGGACGTTCGGCATATTGGAGGCCGGTGCTGGGGGAAAGTGAAAAAAAGGTTCTTTGGAGGATAGAGTGGCCAGGAAAGCCCGCAGCCCCAAAGTCTGGGTGGCAATGCAAGTAGTTCCCAGAGACCATGAAAGAAAGCAAGAGTTGTTCTGGCTGCCACCTTGGCTGTGGGAGCCAGGCCACGACGTTCGGCATATTGGAGGCCGGTGCTGGGGGAAAGTGAAAAAAAGGTTCTTTGGAGGATAGAGTGGCCAGGAAAGCGTGCAGCCCCAAAGTCTGGGTGGCAATGCAAGTAGTTCCCAGAGACCTTGAAAGAAAGCAAGAGTTGTTCTGGCTGCCACCTTGGCTGTGGGAGCCAGGCCACGACGTTCGGCATATTGGAGGCCGGTGCTGGGGGAAAGTGAAAAAAAGGTGCTTGTGAGGACAGAGTGGCCAGGAAAGCCCGCAGCCCCAAAGTCTGGGTGGCAATGCAAGTAGTTCCCAGAGACCTTGAAAGAAAGCAAGAGTTGTTCTGGCTGCCACCTTGGCTGTGGGAGCCAGGCCAGGACGTTCGGCATATTGGAGGCCGGTGCTGGGGGAAAGTGAAAAAAAGGTTCTTTGGAGGATAGAGTGGCCAGGAAAGCCCGCAGCCCCAAAGTCTGGGTGGCAATGCAAGTAGTTCCCAGAGACCATGAAAGAAAGCAAGAGTTGTTCTGGCTGCCACCTTGGCTGTGGGAGCCAGGCCAGGACGTTCGGCATATTGGAGGCCGGTGCTGGGGGAAAGTGAAAAAAAGGGTCTTTGGAGGATAGAGTGGCCAGGAAAGCCCGCAGCCCCAAAGTCTGGGTGGCAATGCATATAGTTCCCAGAGACCTTGAAAGAAAGCAAGAGTTGTTCTGGCTGCCACCTTGGCTGTGGGAGCCAGGCCAGGACGTTCGGCATATTGGAGGCCGGTGCTGGGGGAAAGTGAAAAAAAGGTTCTTGTGAGGACAGAGTGGCCAGGAAAGCCCGCAGCCCCAAAGTCTGGGTGGCAATGCAAGTAGTTCCCAGAGACCTTGAAAGAAAGCAAGAGTTGTTCTGGCTGCCACCTTGGGAGTGGGAGCCAGGCCAGGACGTTCGGCATATTGGGGGCCGGTGCTGGGGAAAAGTGAAAAAAAGGTTCTTTGGAGGATAGAGTGGCCAGGAAAGCCCGCAGCCCCAAAGTCTGGGTGGCAATGCAAGTAGTTCCCAGAGACCATGAAAGAAAGCAAGAGTTGATCTGGCTGCCACCTTGGCTGTGGGAGCCAGGCCAGGACGTTCGGCATATTGGAGGCCGGTGCTGGGGGAAAGTGAAAAAAAGGTTCTTTGGAGGACAGAGTGGCCAGGAAAGCCCGCAGCCCCAAAGTCTGGGTGGCAATGCAAGTAGTTCCCAGAGACCATGAAAGAAAGCAAGAGTTGTTCTGGCTGCCACCTTGGCTGTGGGAGCCAGGCCAGGACGTTCGGCATATTTGAGGCCGGTGCTGGGGGAAAGTGAAAAAAAGGTTCTTTGGAGGACAGAGTGGCCAGGAAAGCCCGCAGCCCCAAAGTCTGGGTGGCATTGCAAGTAGTTCCCAGAGACCATGAAAGAAAGCAAGAGTTGTTCTGGCTGCCACCTTGGCTGTGGGAGCCAGGCCAGGACGTTCGGCATATTGGAGGCCGGTGCTGGGGGAAAGTGAAAAAAAGGTTCTTTTGAGGATAGAGTGGCCAGGAAAGCCCGCAGCCCCAAAGTCTGGGTGGCAATGCAAGTAGTTCCCAGAGACCTTGAAAGAAAGCAAGAGTTGTTCTGGCTGCCACCTTGGCTGTGGGAGCCAGGCCAGGACGTTCGGCATATTGGAGGCCGGTGCTGGGGGAAAGTGAAAAAAAGGTTCTTTGGAGGATAGAGTGGCCAGGAAAGCCCGCAGCCCCAAAGTCTGGGTGGCAATGCAAGTAGTTCCCAGAGACCATGAAAGAAAGCAAGAGTTGTTCTGGCTGCCACCTTGGCTGTGGGAGCCAGGCCAGGACGTTCGGCATATTGGAGGCCGGTGCTGGGGGAAAGTGAAAAATATGTGCTTTTGAGGATAGAGTGGCCAGGAAAGCCCGCAGCCCCAAAGTCTGGGTGGCAATGCAAGTAGTTCCCAGAGACCTTGAAAGAAAGCAAGAGTTGTTCTGGCTGCCACCTTGGCTGTGGGAGCCAGGCCAGGACGTTCGGCATATTGGAGGCCGGTGCTGGGGGAAAGTGAAAAAAAGGTTCTTTGGAGGATAGAGTGGCCAGGAAAGCCCGCAGCCCCAAAGTCTGGGTGGCAATGCAAGTAGTTCCCAGAGACCATGAAAGAAAGCAAGAGTTGTTCTGGCTGCCACCTTGGCTGTGGGAGCCAGGCCAGGACGTTCGGCATATTGGGGTCCGGTGCTGGGGGAAAGTGAAAAAAAGGTTCTTTTGAGGATAGAGTGGCCAGGAAAGCCCGCAGCCCCAAAGTCTGGGTGGCAATGCAAGTAGTTCCCAGAGACCTTGAAAGAAAGCAAGAGTTGTTCTGGCTGCCACCTTGGCTGTGGGAGCCAGGCCAGGACGTTCGGCATATTGGAGGCCGGTGCTGGGGGAAAGTGAAAAAAAGGTTCTTTGGAGGATAGAGTGGCCAGGAAAGCCCGCAGCCCCAAAGTCTGGGTGGCAATGCAAGTAGTTCCCAGAGACCTTGAAAGAAAGCAAGAGTTGTTCTGGCTGCCACCTTGGCTGTGGGAGCCAGGCCAGGACGTTCAGCATATTGGGGTCCGGTTCAGGGGTAAAGTGAAAAATATGTGCTTTTGAGGATAGAGTGGCCAGGAAAGCGTGCAGCCCCAAAGTCTGGGTGGCAATGCAAGTAGTTCCCAGAGACCTTGAAAGAAAGCAAGAGTTGTTCTGGCTGCCACCTTGGCTGTGGGAGCCAGGCCACGACGTTCGGCATATTTGAGGCCGGTGCTGGGGGAAAGTGAAAAAAAGGTTCTTTGGAGGACAGAGTGGCCAGGAAAGCCCGCAGCCCCAAAGTCTGGGTGGCATTGCAAGTAGTTCCCAGAGACCATGAAAGAAAGCAAGATTTGATCTGGCTGCCACCTTGGCTGTGGGAGCCAGGCCAGGACGTTCGGCATATTGGAGGCCGGTGCTGGGGGAAAGTGAAAAAAAGGTTCTTTGTAGGATAGAGTGGCCAGGAAAGCCCGCAGCCCCAAAGTCTGGGTGGCATTGCAAGTAGTTCCCAGAGACCTTGAAAGAAAGCAAGAGTTGTTCTGGCTGCCACCTTGGGAGTGGGAGCCAGGCCACGACGTTCGGCATATTGGAGGCCGGTGCTGGGGGAAAGTGAAAAAAAGGTTCTTTGGAGGACAGAGTGGCCAGGAAAGCGTGCAGCCCCAAAGTCTGGGTGGCAATGCAAGTAGTTCCCAGAGACCTTGAAAGAAAGCAAGAGTTGTTCTGGCTGCCACCTTGGCTGTGGGAGCCAGGCCAGGACGTTCGGCATATTGGAGGCCGGTGCTGGGGGAAAGTGAAAAAAAGGTTCCTTGGAGGACAGAGTGGCCAGGAAAGCCCGCAGCCCCAAAGTCTGGGTGGCAATGCAAGTAGTTCCCAGAGACCATGAAAGAAAGCAAGAGTTGTTCTGGCTGCCACCTTGGCTGTGGGAGCCAGGCCAGGATGTTCAGCATATTGGGGGCCGGTGCTGGGGTAAAGTGAAAAATATGTGCTTTTGAGGATAGAGTGGCCAGGAAAGCCCGCAGCCCCAAAGTCTGGGTGGCATTGCAAGTAGTTCCCAGAGACCTTGAAAGAAAGCAAGAGTTGTTCTGGCTGCCACCTTGGCTGTGGGAGCCAGGCCAGGACGTTCGGCATATTGGAGGCCGGTGCTGGGGGAAAGTGAAAAAAAGGTTCTTTGGAGGATAGAGTGGCCAGGAAAGCCCGCAGCCCCAAAGTCTGGGTGGCAATGCAAGTAGTTCCCAGAGACCATGAAAGAAAGCAAGATTTGATCTGGCTGCCACCTTGGCTGTGGGAGCCAGGCCACGACGTTCGGCATATTTGAGGCCGGTGCTGGGGGAAAGTGAAAAAAAGGTTCTTTGGAGGATAGAGTGGCCAGGAAAGCGTGCAGCCCCAAAGTCTGGGTGGCAATGCAAGTAGTTCCCAGAGACCTTGAAAGAAAGCAAGAGTTGTTCTGGCTGCCACCTTGGCTGTGGGAGCCAGGCCAGGACGTTCGGCATATTGGAGGCCGGTGCTGGGGGAAAGTGAAAAAAAGGTGCTTGTGAGGACAGAGTGGCCAGGAAAGCCCGCAGCCCCAAAGTCTGGGTGGCAATGCAAGTAGTTCCCAGAGACCTTGAAAGAAAGCAAGAGTTGTTCTGGCTGCCACCTTAGCTGTGGGAGCCAGGCCAGGACGTTCGGCATATTGGAGGCCGGTGCTGGGGGAAAGTGAAAAAAAGGTTCTTTGGAGGATAGAGTGGCCAGGAAAGCCCGCAGCCCCAAAGTCTGGGTGGCAATGCAAGTAGTTCCCAGAGACCATGAAAGAAAGCAAGAGTTGTTCTGGCTGCCACCTTGGCTGTGGGAGCCAGGCCAGGACGTTCGGCATATTGGAGGCCGGTGCTGGGGGAAAGTGAAAAAAAGGGTCTTTGGAGGATAGAGTGGCCAGGAAAGCGTGCAGCCCCAAAGTCTGGGTGGCAATGCAAGTAGTTCCCAGAGACCTTGAAAGAAAGCAAGAGTTGTTCTGGCTGCCACCTTGGCTGTGGGAGCCAGGCCACGACGTTCGGCATATTGGAGGCCGGTGCTGGGGGAAAGTGAAAAAAAGGTGCTTGTGAGGAGAGAGTGGCCAGGAAAGCCCGCAGCCCCAAAGTCTGGGTGGCAATGCAAGTAGTTCCCAGAGACCATGAAAGAAAGCAAGATTTGATCTGGCTGCCACCTTGGCTGTGGGAGCCAGGCCAGGACGTTCGGCATATTGGAGGCCGGTGCTGGGGGAAAGTGAAAAAAAGTTTCTTTGGAGGATAGAGTGGCCAGGAAAGCCCGCAGCCCCAAAGTCTGGGTGGCATTGCAAGTAGTTCCCAGAGACCTTGAAAGAAAGCAAGAGTTGTTCTGGCTGCCACCTTGGCTGTGGGAGCCAGGCCAGGACGTTCAGCATATTGGGGTCCGGTTCAGGGGTAAAGTGAAAAATATGTGCTTTTGAGGATAGAGTGGCCAGGAAAGCCCGCAGCCCCAAAGTCTGGGTGGCAATGCAAGTAGTTCCCAGAGACCTTGAAAGAAAGCAAGAGTTGTTCTGGCTGCCACCTTGGCTGTGGGAGCCAGGCCAGGACGTTCGGCATATTTGAGGCCGGTGCTGGGGGACAGTGAAAAAAAGGTTCTTTGGAGGACAGAGTGGCCAGGAAAGCGTGCAGCCCCAAAGTCTGGGTGGCAATGCAAGTAGTTCCCAGAGACCATGAAAGAAAGCAAGAGTTGATCTGGCTGCCACCTTGGCTGTGGGAGCCAGGCCAGGACGTTCGGCATATTTGAGGCCGGTGCTGGGGGAAAGTGAAAAAAAGGTTCTTTGGAGGACAGAGTGGCCAGGAAAGCGTGCAGCCCCAAAGTCTGGGTGGCAATGCAAGTAGTTCCCAGAGACCATGAAAGAAAGCAAGAGTTGATCTGGCTGCCACCTTGGGTGTGGGAGCCAGGCCAGGACGTTCGGCATATTGGAGGCCGGTGCTGGGGGAAAGTGAAAAAAAGGTTCTTTTGAGGACAGAGTGGCCAGGAAAGCGTGCAGCCCCAAAGTCTGGGTGGCAATGCAAGTAGTTCCCAGAGACCATGAAAGAAAGCAAGAGTTGTTCTGGCTGCCACCTTGGCTGTGGGAGCCAGGCCAGGACGTTCGGCATATTGGAGGCCGGTGCTGGGGGAAAGTGAAAAAAAGGTTCTTGTGAGGACAGAGTGGCCAGGAAAGCCCGCAGCCCCAAAGTCTGGGTGGCAATGCAAGTAGTTCCCAGAGACCTTGAAAGAAAGCAAGAGTTGTTCTGGCTGCCACCTTGGGAGTGGGAGCCAGGCCAGGACGTTCGGCATATTGGGGGCCGGTGCTGGGGAAAAGTGAAAAAAAGGTTCTTTGGAGGATAGAGTGGCCAGGAAAGCCCGCAGCCCCAAAGTCTGGGTGGCAATGCAAGTAGTTCCCAGAGAC
Organism: Numenius arquata; assembly: GCF_964106895.1. Classification (NCBI taxonomy): domain Eukaryota; kingdom Metazoa; phylum Chordata; class Aves; order Charadriiformes; family Scolopacidae; genus Numenius; species Numenius arquata. The sequence continues at coordinate 38,789 of NW_027414548.1, forward strand.
CATGAAAGAAAGCAAGAGTTGATCTGGCTGCCACCTTGGCTGTGGGAGCCAGGCCAGGACGTTCGGCATATTGGGGTCCGGTGCTGGGGGAAAGTGAAAAAAAGGTTCTTTGGAGGATAGAGTGGCCAGGAAAGCCCGCAGCCCCAAAGTCTGGGTGGCAATGCAAGTAGTTCCCAGAGACCTTGAAAGAAAGCAAGAGTTGTTCTGGCTGCCACCTTGGCTGTGGGAGCCAGGCCAGGACGTTCGGCATATTGGAGGCCGGTGCTGGGGGAAAGTGAAAAAAAGGTTCTTTGGAGGACAGAGTGGCCAGGAAAGCGTGCAGCCCCAAAGTCTGGGTGGCAATGCAAGTAGTTCCCAGAGACCTTGAAAGAAAGCAAGAGTTGTTCTGGCTGCCACCTTGGCTGTGGGAGCCAGGCCAGGACGTTCGGCATATTGGAGGCCGGTGCTGGGGGAAAGTGAAAAAAAGGTTCTTTGGAGGACAGAGTGGCCAGGAAAGCCCGCAGCCCCAAAGTCTGGGTGGCAATGCAAGTAGTTCCCAGAGACCATGAAAGAAAGCAAGAGTTGTTCTGGCTGCCACCTTGGCTGTGGGAGCCAGGCCAGGACGTTCGGCATATTTGAGGCCGGTGCTGGGGGAAAGTGAAAAAAAGGTTCTTTGGAGGACAGAGTGGCCAGGAAAGCCCGCAGCCCCAAAGTCTGGGTGGCATTGCAAGTAGTTCCCAGAGACCATGAAAGAAAGCAAGAGTTGTTCTGGCTGCCACCTTGGCTGTGGGAGCCAGGCCAGGACGTTCGGCATATTGGAGGCCGGTGCTGGGGGAAAGTGAAAAAAAGGTTCTTTGGAGGATAGAGTGGCCAGGAAAGCGTGCAGCCCCAAAGTCTGGGTGGCAATGCAAGTAGTTCCCAGAGACCTTGAAAGAAAGCAAGAGTTGTTCTGGCTGCCACCTTGGCTGTGGGAGCCAGGCCAGGACGTTCGGCATATTGGAGGCCGGTGCTGGGGGAAAGTGAAAAAAAGGTTCTTTGGAGGATAGAGTGGCCAGGAAAGCGTGCAGCCCCAAAGTCTGGGTGGCATTGCAAGTAGTTCCCAGAGACCTTGAAAGAAAGCAAGAGTTGTTCTGGCTGCCACCTTGGCTGTGGGAGCCAGGCCAGGACGTTCGGCATATTGGGGTCCGGTTCAGGGGTAAAGTGAAAAATATGTGCTTTTGAGGATAGAGTGGCCAGGAAAGCCCGCAGCCCCAAAGTCTGGGTGGCAATGCAAGTAGTTCCCAGAGACCTTGAAAGAAAGCAAGAGTTGTTCTGGCTGCCACCTTGGCTGTGGGAGCCAGGCCAGGACGTTCGGCATATTTGAGTCCGGTGCTGGGGAAAAGTGAAAAAAAGGTTCTTTGGAGGACAGAGTGGCCAGGAAAGCCCGCAGCCCCAAAGTCTGGGTGGCATTGCAAGTAGTTCCCAGAGACCATGAAAGAAAGCAAGAGTTGATCTGGCTGCCACCTTGGCTGTGGGAGCCAGGCCAGGACGTTCGGCATATTGGAGGCCGGTGCTGGGGGAAAGTGAAAAAAAGGTTCTTTGGAGGATAGAGTGGCCAGGAAAGCGTGCAGCCCCAAAGTCTGGGTGGCAATGCAAGTAGTTCCCAGAGACCTTGAAAGAAAGCAAGAGTTGTTCTGGCTGCCACCTTGGCTGTGGGAGCCAGGCCAGGACGTTCAGCATATTGGGGTCCAGTTCAGGGGTAAAGTGAAAAATATGTGCTTTTGAGGATAGAGTGGCCAGGAAAGCCCGCAGCCCCAAAGTCTGGGTGGCAATGCAAGTAGTTCCCAGAGACCTTGAAAGAAAGCAAGAGTTGTTCTGGCTGCCACCTTGGCTGTGGGAGCCAGGCCAGGACGTTCGGCATATTGGAGGCCGGTGCTGGGGGAAAGTGAAAAAAAGGTTCTTTGTAGGATAGAGTGGCCAGGAAAGCCCGCAGCCCCAAAGTCTGGGTGGCAATGCAAGTAGTTCCCAGAGACCTTGAAAGAAAGCAAGAGTTGATCTGGCTGCCACCTTGGCTGTGGGAGCCAGGCCACGACGTTCGGCATATTTGAGGCCGGTGCTGGGGGAAAGTGAAAAAAAGGTTCTTTGGAGGATAGAGTGGCCAGGAAAACGTGCAGCCCCAAAGTCTGGGTGGCAATGCAAGTAGTTCCCAGAGACCTTGAAAGAAAGCAAGAGTTGTTCTGGCTGCCACCTTGGCTGTGGGAGCCAGGCCAGGACGTTCGGCATATTGGAGGCCGGTGCTGGGGGAAAGTGAAAAAAAGGTTCTTTGGAGGACAGAGTGGCCAGGAAAGCCCGCAGCCCCAAAGTCTGGGTGGCAATGCAAGTAGTTCCCAGAGACCATGAAAGAAAGCAAGAGTTGTTCTGGCTGCCACCTTGGCTGTGGGAGCCAGGCCAGGACGTTCGGCATATTTGAGGCCGGTGCTGGGGGAAAGTGAAAAAAAGGTTCTTTGGAGGATAGAGTGGCCAGGAAAGCGTGCAGCCCCAAAGTCTGGGTGGCAATGCAAGTAGTTCCCAGAGACCTTGAAAGAAAGCAAGAGTTGTTCTGGCTGCCACCTTGGCTGTGGGAGCCAGGCCAGGACGTTCGGCATATTGGGGTCCGGTTCAGGGGTAAAGTGAAAAATATGTGCTTTTGAGGATAGAGTGGCCAGGAAAGCCCGCAGCCCCAAAGTCTGGGTGGCAATGCAAGTAGTTCCCAGAGACCTTGAAAGAAAGCAAGAGTTGTTCTGGCTGCCACCTTGGCTGTGGGAGCCAGGCCAGGACGTTCGGCATATTTGAGTCCGGTGCTGGGGAAAAGTGAAAAAAAGGTTCTTTGGAGGACAGAGTGGCCAGGAAAGCCCGCAGCCCCAAAGTCTGGGTGGCATTGCAAGTAGTTCCCAGAGACCATGAAAGAAAGCAAGAGTTGATCTGGCTGCCACCTTGGCTGTGGGAGCCAGGCCAGGACGTTCGGCATATTGGAGGCCGGTGCTGGGGGAAAGTGAAAAAAAGGTTCTTTGGAGGATAGAGTGGCCAGGAAAGCCCGCAGCCCCAAAGTCTGGGTGGCAATGCAAGTAGTTCCCAGAGACCTTGAAAGAAAGCAAGAGTTGTTCTGGCTGCCACCTTGGCTGTGGGAGCCAGGCCAGGACGTTCAGCATATTGGGGTCCAGTTCAGGGGTAAAGTGAAAAATATGTGCTTTTGAGGATAGAGTGGCCAGGAAAGCCCGCAGCCCCAAAGTCTGGGTGGCAATGCAAGTAGTTCCCAGAGACCTTGAAAGAAAGCAAGAGTTGTTCTGGCTGCCACCTTGGCTGTGGGAGCCAGGCCAGGACGTTCGGCATATTGGAGGCCGGTGCTGGGGGAAAGTGAAAAAAAGGTTCTTTGTAGGATAGAGTGGCCAGGAAAGCCCGCAGCCCCAAAGTCTGGGTGGCAATGCAAGTAGTTCCCAGAGACCTTGAAAGAAAGCAAGAGTTGTTCTGGCTGCCACCTTGGCTGTGGGAGCCAGGCCACGACGTTCGGCATATTGGAGGCCGGTGCTGGGGGAAAGTGAAAAAAAGGTGCTTGTGAGGACAGAGTGGCCAGGAAAGCCCGCAGCCCCAAAGTCTGGGTGGCAATGCAAGTAGTTCCCAGAGACCTTGAAAGAAAGCAAGAGTTGTTCTGGCTGCCACCTTGGCTGTGGGAGCCAGGCCAGGACGTTCGGCATATTGGAGGCCGGTGCTGGGGGAAAGTGAAAAAAAGGTTCTTTGGAGGATAGAGTGGCCAGGAAAGCCCGCAGCCCCAAAGTCTGGGTGGCAATGCAAGTAGTTCCCAGAGACCTTGAAAGAAAGCAAGAGTTGTTCTGGCTGCCACCTTGGCTGTGGGAGCCAGGCCAGGACGTTCGGCATATTGGAGGCCGGTGCTGGGGGAAAGTGAAAAAAAGGGTCTTTGGAGGATAGAGTGGCCAGGAAAGCGTGCAGCCCCAAAGTCTGGGTGGCAATGCAAGTAGTTCCCAGAGACCTTGAAAGAAAGCAAGAGTTGTTCTGGCTGCCACCTTGGCTGTGGGAGCCAGGCCAGGACGTTCGGCATATTGGAGGCCGGTGCTGGGGGAAAGTGAAAAAAAGGTGCTTGTGAGGAGAGAGTGGCCAGGAAAGCCCGCAGCCCCAAAGTCTGGGTGGCAATGCAAGTAGTTCCCAGAGACCATGAAAGAAAGCAAGATTTGATCTGGCTGCCACCTTGGCTGTGGGAGCCAGGCCAGGACGTTCGGCATATTGGAGGCCGGTGCTGGGGGAAAGTGAAAAAAAGGTTCTTTGGAGGATAGAGTGGCCAGGAAAGCCCGCAGCCCCAAAGTCTGGGTGGCATTGCAAGTAGTTCCCAGAGACCTTGAAAGAAAGCAAGAGTTGTTCTGGCTGCCACCTTGGCTGTGGGAGCCAGGCCAGGACGTTCAGCATATTGGGGTCCGGTTCAGGGGTAAAGTGAAAAATATGTGCTTTTGAGGATAGAGTGGCCAGGAAAGCCCGCAGCCCCAAAGTCTGGGTGGCAATGCAAGTAGTTCCCAGAGACCTTGAAAGAAAGCAAGAGTTGTTCTGGCTGCCACCTTGGCTGTGGGAGCCAGGCCAGGACGTTCGGCATATTTGAGGCCGGTGCTGGGGGACAGTGAAAAAAAGGTTCTTTGGAGGACAGAGTGGCCAGGAAAGCGTGCAGCCCCAAAGTCTGGGTGGCAATGCAAGTAGTTCCCAGAGACCATGAAAGAAAGCAAGAGTTGATCTGGCTGCCACCTTGGCTGTGGGAGCCAGGCCAGGACGTTCGGCATATTTGAGGCCGGTGCTGGGGGAAAGTGAAAAAAAGGTTCTTTGGAGGACAGAGTGGCCAGGAAAGCGTGCAGCCCCAAAGTCTGGGTGGCAACGCAAGTAGTTCCCAGAGACCATGAAAGAAAGCAAGAGTTGATCTGGTTGCCACCTTGGCTGTGGGAGCCAGGCCAGGACGTTCGGCATATTGGAGGCCGGTGCTGGGGGAAAGTGAAAAAAAGGTTCTTTTGAGGACAGAGTGGCCAGGAAAGCCCGCAGCCCCAAAGTCTGGGTGGCAATGCAAGTAGTTCCCAGAGACCATGAAAGAAAGCAAGAGTTGTTCTGGCTGCCACCTTGGCTGTGGGAGCCAGGCCAGGACGTTCGGCATATTGGAGGCCGGTGCTGGGGGAAAGTGAAAAAAAGGTTCTTGTGAGGATAGAGTGGCCAGGAAAGCCCGCAGCCCCAAAGTCTGGGTGGCAATGCAAGTAGTTCCCAGAGACCTTGAAAGAAAGCAAGAGTTGTTCTGGCTGCCACCTTGGGAGTGGGAGCCAGGCCAGGACGTTCGGCATATTGGGGGCCGGTGCTGGGGAAAAGTGAAAAAAAGGTTCTTTGGAGGATAGAGTGGCCAGGAAAGCCCGCAGCCCCAAAGTCTGGGTGGCAATGCAAGTAGTTCCCAGAGACCATGAAAGAAAGCAAGAGTTGATCTGGCTGCCACCTTGGCTGTGGGAGCCAGGCCAGGACGTTCGGCATATTGGGGTCCGGTGCTGGGGGAAAGTGAAAAAAAGTTTCTTTTGAGGATAGAGTGGCCAGGAAAGCCCGCAGCCCCAAAGTCTGGGTGGCAATGCAAGTAGTTCCCAGAGACCTTGAAAGAAAGCAAGAGTTGTTCTGGCTGCCACCTTGGCTGTGGGAGCCAGGCCAGGACGTTCGGCATATTGGAGGCCGGTGCTGGGGGAAAGTGAAAAAAAGGTTCTTTGGAGGATAGAGTGGCCAGGAAAGCGTGCAGCCCCAAAGTCTGGGTGGCAATGCAAGTAGTTCCCAGAGACCTTGAAAGAAAGCAAGAGTTGTTCTGGCTGCCACCTTGGCTGTGGGAGCCAGGCCAGGACGTTCGGCATATTGGAGGCCGGTGCTGGGGGAAAGTGAAAAAAAGGTTCTTTGGAGGACAGAGTGGCCAGGAAAGCCCGCAGCCCCAAAGTCTGGGTGGCAATGCAAGTAGTTCCCAGAGACCATGAAAGAAAGCAAGAGTTGTTCTGGCTGCCACCTTGGCTGTGGGAGCCAGGCCAGGACGTTCGGCATATTTGAGGCCGGTGCTGGGGGAAAGTGAAAAAAAGGTTCTTTGGAGGACAGAGTGGCCAGGAAAGCCCGCAGCCCCAAAGTCTGGGTGGCATTGCAAGTAGTTCCCAGAGACCATGAAAGAAAGCAAGAGTTGTTCTGGCTGCCACCTTGGCTGTGGGAGCCAGGCCAGGACGTTCGGCATATTGGAGGCCGGTGCTGGGGGAAAGTGAAAAAAAGGTTCTTTGGAGGATAGAGTGGCCAGGAAAGCGTGCAGCCCCAAAGTCTGGGTGGCAATGCAAGTAGTTCCCAGAGACCTTGAAAGAAAGCAAGAGTTGTTCTGGCTGCCACCTTGGCTGTGGGAGCCAGGCCAGGACGTTCGGCATATTGGAGGCCGGTGCTGGGGGAAAGTGAAAAAAAGGTTCTTTGGAGGATAGAGTGGCCAGGAAAGCGTGCAGCCCCAAAGTCTGGGTGGCATTGCAAGTAGTTCCCAGAGACCTTGAAAGAAAGCAAGAGTTGTTCTGGCTGCCACCTTGGCTGTGGGAGCCAGGCCAGGACGTTCGGCATATTGGGGTCCGGTTCAGGGGTAAAGTGAAAAATATGTGCTTTTGAGGATAGAGTGGCCAGGAAAGCCCGCAGCCCCAAAGTCTGGGTGGCAATGCAAGTAGTTCCCAGAGACCTTGAAAGAAAGCAAGAGTTGTTCTGGCTGCCACCTTGGCTGTGGGAGCCAGGCCAGGACGTTCGGCATATTTGAGTCCGGTGCTGGGGAAAAGTGAAAAAAAGGTTCTTTGGAGGACAGAGTGGCCAGGAAAGCCCGCAGCCCCAAAGTCTGGGTGGCATTGCAAGTAGTTCCCAGAGACCATGAAAGAAAGCAAGAGTTGATCTGGCTGCCACCTTGGCTGTGGGAGCCAGGCCAGGACGTTCGGCATATTGGAGGCCGGTGCTGGGGGAAAGTGAAAAAAAGGTTCTTTGGAGGATAGAGTGGCCAGGAAAGCGTGCAGCCCCAAAGTCTGGGTGGCAATGCAAGTAGTTCCCAGAGACCTTGAAAGAAAGCAAGAGTTGATCTGGCTGCCACCTTGGCTGTGGGAGCCAGGCCAGGACGTTCAGCATATTGGGGTCCAGTTCAGGGGTAAAGTGAAAAATATGTGCTTTTGAGGATAGAGTGGCCAGGAAAGCCCGCAGCCCCAAAGTCTGGGTGGCAATGCAAGTAGTTCCCAGAGACCTTGAAAGAAAGCAAGAGTTGTTCTGGCTGCCACCTTGGCTGTGGGAGCCAGGCCAGGACGTTCGGCATATTGGAGGCCGGTGCTGGGGGAAAGTGAAAAAAAGGTTCTTTGTAGGATAGAGTGGCCAGGAAAGCCCGCAGCCCCAAAGTCTGGGTGGCAATGCAAGTAGTTCCCAGAGACCTTGAAAGAAAGCAAGAGTTGATCTGGCTGCCACCTTGGCTGTGGGAGCCAGGCCACGACGTTCGGCATATTTGAGGCCGGTGCTGGGGGAAAGTGAAAAAAAGGTTCTTTGGAGGATAGAGTGGCCAGGAAAGCGTGCAGCCCCAAAGTCTGGGTGGCAATGCAAGTAGTTCCCAGAGACCTTGAAAGAAAGCAAGAGTTGTTCTGGCTGCCACCTTGGCTGTGGGAGCCAGGCCAGGACGTTCGGCATATTGGAGGCCGGTGCTGGGGGAAAGTGAAAAAAAGGTTCTTTGGAGGACAGAGTGGCCAGGAAAGCCCGCAGCCCCAAAGTCTGGGTGGCAATGCAAGTAGTTCCCAGAGACCATGAAAGAAAGCAAGAGTTGTTCTGGCTGCCACCTTGGCTGTGGGAGCCAGGCCACGACGTTCGGCATATTTGAGGCCGGTGCTGGGGGAAAGTGAAAAAAAGGTTCTTTGGAGGATAGAGTGGCCAGGAAAGCGTGCAGCCCCAAAGTCTGGGTGGCAATGCAAGTAGTTCCCAGAGACCTTGAAAGAAAGCAAGAGTTGTTCTGGCTGCCACCTTGGCTGTGGGAGCCAGGCCACGACGTTCGGCATATTGGAGGCCGGTGCTGGGGGAAAGTGAAAAAAAGGTGCTTGTGAGGACAGAGTGGCCAGGAAAGCCCGCAGCCCCAAAGTCTGGGTGGCAATGCAAGTAGTTCCCAGAGACCTTGAAAGAAAGCAAGAGTTGTTCTGGCTGCCACCTTGGCTGTGGGAGCCAGGCCAGGACGTTCGGCATATTGGAGGCCGGTGCTGGGGGAAAGTGAAAAAAAGGTTCTTTGGAGGATAGAGTGGCCAGGAAAGCCCGCAGCCCCAAAGTCTGGGTGGCAATGCAAGTAGTTCCCAGAGACCATGAAAGAAAGCAAGAGTTGTTCTGGCTGCCACCTTGGCTGTGGGAGCCAGGCCAGGACGTTCGGCATATTGGGGTCCGGTGCTGGGGGAAAGTGAAAAAAAGGGTCTTTGGAGGATAGAGTGGCCAGGAAAGCGTGCAGCCCCAAAGTCTGGGTGGCAATGCAAGTAGTTCCCAGAGACCTTGAAAGAAAGCAAGAGTTGTTCTGGCTGCCACCTTGGCTGTGGGAGCCAGGCCACGACGTTCGGCATATTGGAGGCCGGTGCTGGGGGAAAGTGAAAAAAAGGTTCTTTGGAGGATAGAGTGGCCAGGAAAGCCCGCAGCCCCAAAGTCTGGGTGGCAATGCAAGTAGTTCCCAGAGACCTTGAAAGAAAGCAAGAGTTGTTCTGGCTGCCACCTTGGCTGTGGGAGCCAGGCCACGACGTTCGGCATATTGGAGGCCGGTGCTGGGGGAAAGTGAAAAAAAGGTGCTTGTGAGGACAGAGTGGCCAGGAAAGCCCGCAGCCCCAAAGTCTGGGTGGCAATGCAAGTAGTTCCCAGAGACCATGAAAGAAAGCAAGATTTGATCTGGCTGCCACCTTGGCTGTGGGAGCCAGGCCAGGACGTTCGGCATATTGGAGGCCGGTGCTGGGGGAAAGTGAAAAAAAGGTTCTTTGGAGGATAGAGTGGCCAGGAAAGCCCGCAGCCCCAAAGTCTGGGTGGCATTGCAAGTAGTTCCCAGAGACCTTGAAAGAAAGCAAGAGTTGTTCTGGCTGCCACCTTGGCTGTGGGAGCCAGGCCAGGACGTTCAGCATATTGGGGTCCGGTTCAGGGGTAAAGTGAAAAATATGTGCTTTTGAGGATAGAGTGGCCAGGAAAGCCCGCAGCCCCAAAGTCTGGGTGGCAATGCAAGTAGTTCCCAGAGACCTTGAAAGAAAGCAAGAGTTGTTCTGGCTGCCACCTTGGCTGTGGGAGCCAGGCCAGGACGTTCGGCATATTTGAGGCCGGTGCTGGGGGAAAGTGAAAAAAAGGTTCTTTGGAGGACAGAGTGGCCAGGAAAGCCCGCAGCCCCAAAGTCTGGGTGGCAATGCAAGTAGTTCCCAGAGACCATGAAAGAAAGCAAGAGTTGATCTGGCTGCCACCTTGGCTGTGGGAGCCAGGCCAGGACGTTCGGCATATTTGAGGCCGGTGCTGGGGGAAAGTGAAAAAAAGGTTCTTTGGAGGACAGAGTGGCCAGGAAAGCGTGCAGCCCCAAAGTCTGGGTGGCAATGCAAGTAGTTCCCAGAGACCATGAAAGAAAGCAAGAGTTGATCTGGTTGCCACCTTGGGTGTGGGAGCCAGGCCAGGACGTTCGGCATATTGGAGGCCGGTGCTGGGGGAAAGTGAAAAAAAGGTTCTTTTGAGGACAGAGTGGCCAGGAAAGCGTGCAGCCCCAAAGTCTGGGTGGCAATGCAAGTAGTTCCCAGAGACCTTGAAAGAAAGCAAGAGTTGTTCTGGCTGCCACCTTGGCTGTGGGAGCCAGGCCAGGACGTTCGGCATATTGGAGGCCGGTGCTGGGGGAAAGTGAAAAAAAGGTTCTTTGGAGGATAGAGTGGCCAGGAAAGCCCGCAGCCCCAAAGTCTGGGTGGCAATGCAAGTAGTTCCCAGAGACCATGAAAGAAAGCAAGAGTTGATCTGGCTGCCACCTTGGCTGTGGGAGCCAGGCCAGGACGTTCGGCATATTGGGGTCCGGTGCTGGGGGAAAGTGAAAAAAAGGTTCTTTGGAGGATAGAGTGGCCAGGAAAGCCCGCAGCCCCAAAGTCTGGGTGGCAATGCAAGTAGTTCCCAGAGACCTTGAAAGAAAGCAAGAGTTGTTCTGGCTGCCACCTTGGCTGTGGGAGCCAGGCCAGGACGTTCGGCATATTGGAGGCCGGTGCTGGGGGAAAGTGAAAAAAAGGTTCTTTGGAGGATAGAGTGGCCAGGAAAGCGTGCAGCCCCAAAGTCTGGGTGGCAATGCAAGTAGTTCCCAGAGACCTTGAAAGAAAGCAAGAGTTGTTCTGGCTGCCACCTTGGCTGTGGGAGCCAGGCCAGGACGTTCGGCATATTGGAGGCCGGTGCTGGGGGAAAGTGAAAAAAAGGTTCTTTGGAGGACAGAGTGGCCAGGAAAGCCCGCAGCCCCAAAGTCTGGGTGGCAATGCAAGTAGTTCCCAGAGACCATGAAAGAAAGCAAGAGTTGTTCTGGCTGCCACCTTGGCTGTGGGAGCCAGGCCAGGACGTTCGGCATATTTGAGGCCGGTGCTGGGGGAAAGTGAAAAAAAGGTTCTTTGGAGGACAGAGTGGCCAGGAAAGCCCGCAGCCCCAAAGTCTGGGTGGCATTGCAAGTAGTTCCCAGAGACCATGAAAGAAAGCAAGAGTTGTTCTGGCTGCCACCTTGGCTGTGGGAGCCAGGCCAGGACGTTCGGCATATTGGAGGCCGGTGCTGGGGGAAAGTGAAAAAAAGGTTCTTTGGAGGATAGAGTGGCCAGGAAAGCGTGCAGCCCCAAAGTCTGGGTGGCAATGCAAGTAGTTCCCAGAGACCTTGAAAGAAAGCAAGAGTTGTTCTGGCTGCCACCTTGGCTGTGGGAGCCAGGCCAGGACGTTCGGCATATTGGAGGCCGGTGCTGGGGGAAAGTGAAAAAAAGGTTCTTTGGAGGATAGAGTGGCCAGGAAAGCGTGCAGCCCCAAAGTCTGGGTGGCATTGCAAGTAGTTCCCAGAGACCTTGAAAGAAAGCAAGAGTTGTTCTGGCTGCCACCTTGGCTGTGGGAGCCAGGCCAGGACGTTCGGCATATTGGGGTCCGGTTCAGGGGTAAAGTGAAAAATATGTGCTTTTGAGGATAGAGTGGCCAGGAAAGCCCGCAGCCCCAAAGTCTGGGTGGCAATGCAAGTAGTTCCCAGAGACCTTGAAAGAAAGCAAGAGTTGTTCTGGCTGCCACCTTGGCTGTGGGAGCCAGGCCAGGACGTTCGGCATATTTGAGGCCGGTGCTGGGGAAAAGTGAAAAAAAGGTTCTTTGGAGGACAGAGTGGCCAGGAAAGCCCGCAGCCCCAAAGTCTGGGTGGCATTGCAAGTAGTTCCCAGAGACCATGAAAGAAAGCAAGAGTTGATCTGGCTGCCACCTTGGCTGTGGGAGCCAGGCCAGGACGTTCGGCATATTGGAGGCCGGTGCTGGGGGAAAGTGAAAAAAAGGTTCTTTGTAGGATAGAGTGGCCAGGAAAGCGTGCAGCCCCAAAATCTGGGTGGCAATGCAAGTAGTTCCCAGAGACCTTGAAAGAAAGCAAGAGTTGATCTGGCTGCCACCTTGGCTGTGGGAGCCAGGCCAGGACGTTCGGCATATTGGAGGCCGGTGCTGGGGGAAAGTGAAAAAAAGGTTCTTTGGAGGACAGAGTGGCCAGGAAAGCGTGCAGCCCCAAAGTCTGGGTGGCAATGCAAGTAGTTCCCAGAGACCATGAAAGAAAGCAAGAGTTGTTCTGGCTGCCACCTTGGCTGTGGGAGCCAGGCCAGGACGTTCGGCATATTGGAGGCCGGTGCTGGGGGAAAGTGAAAAAAGGTTCTTTGGAGGATAGAGTGGCCAGGAAAGCCCGCAGCCCCAAAGTCTGGGTGGCAATGCAAGTAGTTCCCAGAGACCTTGAAAGAAAGCAAGAGTTGTTCTGGCTGCCACCTTGGCTGTGGGAGCCAGGCCAGGACGTTCGGCATATTGGAGGCCGGTGCTGGGGGAAAGTGAAAAAAGGTTCTTTGGAGGATAGAGTGGCCAGGAAAGCCCGCAGCCCCAAAGTCTGGGTGGCAATGCAAGTAGTTCCCAGAGACCTTGAAAGAAAGCAAGAGTTGTTCTGGCTGCCACCTTGGCTGTGGGAGCCAGGCCAGGACGTTCGGCATATTGGAGGCCGGTGCTGGGGGAAAGTGAAAAAAAGGTTCTTTGGAGGATAGAGTGGCCAGGAAAGCGTGCAGCCCCAAAGTCTGGGTGGCATTGCAAGTAGTTCCCAGAGACCTTGAAAGAAAGCAAGAGTTGTTCTGGCTGCCACCTTGGCTGTGGGAGCCAGGCCAGGACGTTCGGCATATTGGGGTCCGGTTCAGGGGTAAAGTGAAAAATATGTGCTTTTGAGGATAGAGTGGCCAGGAAAGCCCGCAGCCCCAAAGTCTGGGTGGCAATGCAAGTAGTTCCCAGAGACCTTGAAAGAAAGCAAGAGTTGTTCTGGCTGCCACCTTGGCTGTGGGAGCCAGGCCAGGACGTTCGGCATATTTGAGGCCGGTGCTGGGGAAAAGTGAAAAAAAGGTTCTTTGGAGGACAGAGTGGCCAGGAAAGCCCGCAGCCCCAAAGTCTGGGTGGCATTGCAAGTAGTTCCCAGAGACCATGAAAGAAAGCAAGAGTTGATCTGGCTGCCACCTTGGCTGTGGGAGCCAGGCCAGGACGTTCGGCATATTGGAGGCCGGTGCTGGGGGAAAGTGAAAAAAAGGTTCTTTGTAGGATAGAGTGGCCAGGAAAGCGTGCAGCCCCAAAGTCTGGGTGGCAATGCAAGTAGTTCCCAGAGACCTTGAAAGAAAGCAAGAGTTGATCTGGCTGCCACCTTGGGTGTGGGAGCCAGGCCAGGACGTTCGGCATATTGGAGGCCGGTGCTGGGGGAAAGTGAAAAAAAGGTTCTTTGGAGGACAGAGTGGCCAGGAAAGCGTGCAGCCCCAAAGTCTGGGTGGCAATGCAAGTAGTTCCCAGAGACCATGAAAGAAAGCAAGAGTTGTTCTGGCTGCCACCTTGGCTGTGGGAGCCAGGCCAGGACGTTCGGCATATTGGAGGCCGGTGCTGGGGGAAAGTGAAAAAAGGTTCTTTGGAGGATAGAGTGGCCAGGAAAGCCCGCAGCCCCAAAGTCTGGGTGGCAATGCAAGTAGTTCCCAGAGACCTTGAAAGAAAGCAAGAGTTGTTCTGGCTGCCACCTTGGCTGTGGGAGCCAGGCCAGGACGTTCGGCATATTGGAGGCCGGTGCTGGGGGAAAGTGAAAAAAGGTTCTTTGGAGGATAGAGTGGCCAGGAAAGCCCGCAGCCCCAAAGTCTGGGTGGCAATGCAAGTAGTTCCCAGAGACCTTGAAAGAAAGCAAGAGTTGTTCTGGCTGCCACCTTGGCTGTGGGAGCCAGGCCAGGACGTTCGGCATATTGGAGGCCGGTGCTGGGGGAAAGTGAAAAAAAGGTTCTTTGGAGGATAGAGTGGCCAGGAAAGCCCGCAGCCCCAAAGTCTGGGTGGCAATGCAAGTAGTTCCCAGAGACCATGAAAGAAAGCAAGAGTTGTTCTGGCTGCCACCTTGGCTGTGGGAGCCAGGCCAGGACGTTCGGCATTTTGGGGTCCGGTGCTGGGGGAAAGTGAAAAAAAGGTTCTTTGGAGGATAGGGTGGCCAGGAAAGCCCGCAGCCCCAAAGTCTGGGTGGCATTGCAAGTAGTTCCCAGAGACCTTGAAAGAAAGCAAGAGTTGTTCTGGCTGCCACCTTGGCTGAGGGAGCCAGGCCAGGACGTTCGGCATATTGGGGTCCGGTTCAGGGGTAAAGTGAAATATATGTGCTTTTGAGGATAGAGTGGCCAGGAAAGCCCGCAGCCCCAAAGTCTGGGTGGCAATGCAAGTAGTTCCCAGAGACCTTGAAAGAAAGCAAGAGTTGTTCTGGCTGCCACCTTGGCTGTGGGAGCCAGGCCAGGACGTTCGGCATATTGGAGGCCGGTGCTGGGGGAAAGTGAAAAAAAGGTTCTTTGGAGGATAGAGTGGCCAGGAAAGCCCGCAGCCCCAAAGTCTGGGTGGCATTGCAAGTAGTTCCCAGAGACCTTGAAAGAAAGCAAGAGTTGTTCTGGCTGCCACCTTGGCTGTGGGAGCCAGGCCAGGACGTTCGGCATATTGGGGTCCGGTTCAGGGGTAAAGTGAAAAATATGTGCTTTTGAGGATAGAGTGGCCAGGAAAGCCCGCAGCCCCAAAGTCTGGGTGGCATTGCAAGTAGTTCCCAGAGACCATGAAAGAAAGCAAGAGTTGTTCTGGCTGCCACCTTGGCTGTGGGAGCCAGGCCAGGACGTTCGGCATATTGGAGGCCGGTGCTGGGGGAAAGTGAAAAAAAGGTTCTTTGTAGGATAGAGTGGCCAGGAAAGCGTGCAGCCCCAAAGTCTGGGTGGCAATGCAAGTAGTTCCCAGAGACCTTGAAAGAAAGCAAGAGTTGTTCTGGCTGCCACCTTGGCTGTGGGAGCCAGGCCAGGACGTTCGGCATATTGGAGGCCGGTGCTGGGGGAAAGTGAAAAAAAGGTTCTTTGGAGGACAGAGTGGCCAGGAAAGCCCGCAGCCCCAAAGTCTGGGTGGCAATGCAAGTAGTTCCCAGAGACCTTGAAAGAAAGCAAGAGTTGTTCTGGCTGCCACCTTGGCTGTGGGAGCCAGGCCAGGACGTTCGGCATATTGGAGGCCGGTGCTGGGGGAAAGTGAAAAAAAGGTTCTTTGGAGGATAGAGTGGCCAGGAAAGCCCGCAGCCCCAAAGTCTGGGTGGCAATGCAAGTAGTTCCCAGAGACCATGAAAGAAAGCAAGAGTTGTTCTGGCTGCCACCTTGGCTGTGGGAGCCAGGCCAGGACGTTCGGCATATTGGGGTCCGGTGCTGGGGGAAAGTGAAAAAAAGGTTCTTTGGAGGATAGAGTGGCCAGGAAAGCGTGCAGCCCCAAAGTCTGGGTGGCAATGCAAGTAGTTCCCAGAGACCTTGAAAGAAAGCAAGAGTTGTTCTGGCTGCCACCTTGGCTGTGGGAGCCAGGCCAGGACGTTCGGCATATTGGAGGCCGGTGCTGGGGGAAAGTGAAAAAAAGGGTCTTTGGAGGATAGAGTGGCCAGGAAAGCGTGCAGCCCCAAAGTCTGGGTGGCAATGCAAGTAGTTCCCAGAGACCTTGAAAGAAAGCAAGAGTTGTTCTGGCTGCCACCTTGGCTGTGGGAGCCAGGCCAGGACGTTCGGCATATTGGAGGCCGGTGCTGGGGGAAAGTGAAAAAAAGGTTCTTTGGAGGACAGAGTGGCCAGGAAAGCGTGCAGCCCCAAAGTCTGGGTGGCAATGCAAGTAGTTCCCAGAGACCATGAAAGAAAGCAAGAGTTGTTCTGGCTGCCACCTTGGCTGTGGGAGCCAGGCCAGGACGTTCGGCATATTGGAGGCCGGTGCTGGGGGAAAGTGAAAAAAAGGTTCTTTGGAGGACAGAGTGGCCAGGAAAGCCCGCAGCCCCAAAGTCTGGGTGGCATTGCAAGTAGTTCCCAGAGACCATGAAAGAAAGCAAGAGTTGATCTGGCTGCCACCTTGGCTGTGGGAGCCAGGCCAGGACGTTCGGCATATTGGAGGCCGGTGCTGGGGGAAAGTGAAAAAAAGGTTCTTTGTAGGATAGAGTGGCCAGGAAAGCGTGCAGCCCCAAAGTCTGGGTGGCAATGCAAGTAGTTCCCAGAGACCTTGAAAGAAAGCAAGAGTTGATCTGGCTGCCACCTTGGGTGTGGGAGCCAGGCCAGGACGTTCGGCATATTGGAGGCCGGTGCTGGGGGAAAGTGAAAAAAAGGTTCTTTGGAGGACAGAGTGGCCAGGAAAGCGTGCAGCCCCAAAGTCTGGGTGGCAATGCAAGTAGTTCCCAGAGACCATGAAAGAAAGCAAGAGTTGTTCTGGCTGCCACCTTGGCTGTGGGAGCCAGGCCAGGACGTTCGGCATATTGGAGGCCGGTGCTGGGGGAAAGTGAAAAAAGGTTCTTTGGAGGATAGAGTGGCCAGGAAAGCCCGCAGCCCCAAAGTCTGGGTGGCAATGCAAGTAGTTCCCAGAGACCTTGAAAGAAAGCAAGAGTTGTTCTGGCTGCCACCTTGGCTGTGGGAGCCAGGCCAGGACGTTCGGCATATTGGAGGCCGGTGCTGGGGGAAAGTGAAAAAAGGTTCTTTGGAGGATAGAGTGGCCAGGAAAGCCCGCAGCCCCAAAGTCTGGGTGGCAATGCAAGTAGTTCCCAGAGACCTTGAAAGAAAGCAAGAGTTGTTCTGGCTGCCACCTTGGCTGTGGGAGCCAGGCCAGGACGTTCGGCATATTGGGGTCCGGTGCTGGGGGAAAGTGAAAAAAAGGTTCTTTGGAGGATAGAGTGGCCAGGAAAGCGTGCAGCCCCAAAGTCTGGGTGGCATTGCAAGTAGTTCCCAGAGACCTTGAAAGAAAGCAAGAGTTGTTCTGGCTGCCACCTTGGCTGTGGGAGCCAGGCCAGGACGTTCGGCATATTGGGGTCCGGTTCAGGGGTAAAGTGAAAAATATGTGCTTTTGAGGATAGAGTGGCCAGGAAAGCCCGCAGCCCCAAAGTCTGGGTGGCAATGCAAGTAGTTCCCAGAGACCTTGAAAGAAAGCAAGAGTTGTTCTGGCTGCCACCTTGGCTGTGGGAGCCAGGCCAGGACGTTCGGCATATTTGAGGCCGGTGCTGGGGAAAAGTGAAAAAAAGGTTCTTTGGAGGACAGAGTGGCCAGGAAAGCCCGCAGCCCCAAAGTCTGGGTGGCATTGCAAGTAGTTCCCAGAGACCATGAAAGAAAGCAAGAGTTGATCTGGCTGCCACCTTGGCTGTGGGAGCCAGGCCAGGACGTTCGGCATATTGGAGGCCGGTGCTGGGGGAAAGTGAAAAAAAGGTTCTTTGTAGGATAGAGTGGCCAGGAAAGCGTGCAGCCCCAAAGTCTGGGTGGCAATGCAAGTAGTTCCCAGAGACCTTGAAAGAAAGCAAGAGTTGATCTGGCTGCCACCTTGGGTGTGGGAGCCAGGCCAGGACGTTCGGCATATTGGAGGCCGGTGCTGGGGGAAAGTGAAAAAAAGGTTCTTTGGAGGACAGAGTGGCCAGGAAAGCGTGCAGCCCCAAAGTCTGGGTGGCAATGCAAGTAGTTCCCAGAGACCATGAAAGAAAGCAAGAGTTGTTCTGGCTGCCACCTTGGCTGTGGGAGCCAGGCCAGGACGTTCGGCATATTGGAGGCCGGTGCTGGGGGAAAGTGAAAAAAGGTTCTTTGGAGGATAGAGTGGCCAGGAAAGCCCGCAGCCCCAAAGTCTGGGTGGCAATGCAAGTAGTTCCCAGAGACCTTGAAAGAAAGCAAGAGTTGTTCTGGCTGCCACCTTGGCTGTGGGAGCCAGGCCAGGACGTTCGGCATATTGAAGGCCGGTGCTGGGGGAAAGTGAAAAAAAGGTTCTTTGGAGGACAGAGTGGCCAGGAAAGCCCGCAGCCCCAAAGTCTGGGTGGCAATGCAAGTAGTTCCCAGAGACCTTGAAAGAAAGCAAGAGTTGTTCTGGCTGCCACCTTGGCTGTGGGAGCCAGGCCAGGACGTTCGGCATATTGGAGGCCGGTGCTGGGGGAAAGTGAAAAAAAGGTTCTTTGGAGGATAGAGTGGCCAGGAAAGCCCGCAGCCCCAAAGTCTGGGTGGCAATGCAAGTAGTTCCCAGAGACCATGAAAGAAAGCAAGAGTTGATCTGGCTGCCACCTTGGCTGTGGGAGCCAGGCCAGGACGTTCGGCATATTGGGGTCCGGTGCTGGGGGAAAGTGAAAAAAAGGTTCTTTGGAGGATAGAGTGGCCAGGAAAGCGTGCAGCCCCAAAGTCTGGGTGGCAATGCAAGTAGTTCCCAGAGACCTTGAAAGAAAGCAAGAGTTGTTCTGGCTGCCACCTTGGCTGTGGGAGCCAGGCCAGGACGTTCGGCATATTGGAGGCCGGTGCTGGGGGAAAGTGAAAAAAAGGTTCTTTGGAGGATAGAGTGGCCAGGAAAGCGTGCAGCCCCAAAGTCTGGGTGGCAATGCAAGTAGTTCCCAGAGACCTTGAAAGAAAGCAAGAGTTGTTCTGGCTGCCACCTTGGCTGTGGGAGCCAGGCCAGGACGTTCGGCATATTGGAGGCCGGTGCTGGGGGAAAGTGAAAAAAAGGTTCTTTGGAGGACAGAGTGGCCAGGAAAGCGTGCAGCCCCAAAGTCTGGGTGGCAATGCAAGTAGTTCCCAGAGACCATGAAAGAAAGCAAGAGTTGTTCTGGCTGCCACCTTGGCTGTGGGAGCCAGGCCAGGACGTTCGGCATATTGGAGGCCGGTGCTGGGGGAAAGTGAAAAAAAGGTTCTTTGGAGGACAGAGTGGCCAGGAAAGCCCGCAGCCCCAAAGTCTGGGTGGCAATGCAAGTAGTTCCCAGAGACCTTGAAAGAAAGCAAGAGTTGTTCTGGCTGCCACCTTGGCTGTGGGAGCCAGGCCAGGACGTTCGGCATATTGGAGGCCGGTGCTGGGGGAAAGTGAAAAAAAGGTTCTTTGGAGGATAGAGTGGCCAGGAAAGCCCGCAGCCCCAAAGTCTGGGTGGCAATGCAAGTAGTTCCCAGAGACCATGAAAGAAAGCAAGAGTTGATCTGGCTGCCACCTTGGCTGTGGGAGCCAGGCCAGGACGTTCGGCATATTGGGGTCCGGTGCTGGGGGAAAGTGAAAAAAAGGTTCTTTGGAGGATAGAGTGGCCAGGAAAGCGTGCAGCCCCAAAGTCTGGGTGGCAATGCAAGTAGTTCCCAGAGACCTTGAAAGAAAGCAAGAGTTGTTCTGGCTGCCACCTTGGCTGTGGGAGCCAGGCCAGGACGTTCGGCATATTGGAGGCCGGTGCTGGGGGAAAGTGAAAAAAAGGTTCTTTTGAGGATAGAGTGGCCAGGAAAGCCCGCAGCCCCAAAGTCTGGGTGGCAATGCAAGTAGTTCCCAGAGACCTTGAAAGAAAGCAAGAGTTGTTCTGGCTGCCACCTTGGCTGTGGGAGCCAGGCCAGGACGTTCGGCATATTGGAGGCCGGTGCTGGGGGAAAGTGAAAAAAAGGTTCTTTGGAGGACAGAGTGGCCAGGAAAGCGTGCAGCCCCAAAGTCTGGGTGGCAATGCAAGTAGTTCCCAGAGACCATGAAAGAAAGCAAGAGTTGTTCTGGCTGCCACCTTGGCTGTGGGAGCCAGGCCAGGACGTTCGGCATATTTGAGGCCGGTGCTGGGGGAAAGTGAAAAAAAGGTTCTTTGGAGGATAGAGTGGCCAGGAAAGCGTGCAGCCCCAAAGTCTGGGTGGCAATGCAAGTAGTTCCCAGAGACCTTGAAAGAAAGCAAGAGTTGTTCTGGCTGCCACCTTGGCTGTGGGAGCCAGGCCAGGACGTTCGGCATATTGGAGGCCGGTGCTGGGGGAAAGTGAAAAAAAGGTTCTTTGGAGGATAGAGTGGCCAGGAAAGCGTGCAGCCCCAAAGTCTGGGTGGCATTGCAAGTAGTTCCCAGAGACCTTGAAAGAAAGCAAGAGTTGTTCTGGCTGCCACCTTGGCTGTGGGAGCCAGGCCAGGACGTTCGGCATATTGGAGGCCGGTGCTGGGGGAAAGTGAAAAAAGGTTCTTTGGAGGATAGAGTGGCCAGGAAAGCCCGCAGCCCCAAAGTCTGGGTGGCAATGCAAGTAGTTCCCAGAGACCTTGAAAGAAAGCAAGAGTTGTTCTGGCTGCCACCTTGGCTGTGGGAGCCAGGCCAGGACGTTCGGCATATTGGAGGCCGGTGCTGGGGGAAAGTGAAAAAAAGGTTCTTTGGAGGATAGAGTGGCCAGGAAAGCGTGCAGCCCCAAAGTCTGGGTGGCAATGCAAGTAGTTCCCAGAGACCTTGAAAGAAAGCAAGAGTTGTTCTGGCTGCCACCTTGGCTGTGGGAGCCAGGCCAGGACGTTCGGCATATTGGAGGCCGGTGCTGGGGGAAAGTGAAAAAAAGGTTCTTTGGAGGACAGAGTGGCCAGGAAAGCCCGCAGCCCCAAAGTCTGGGTGGCAATGCAAGTAGTTCCCAGAGACCTTGAAAGAAAGCAAGAGTTGTTCTGGCTGCCACCTTGGCTGTGGGAGCCAGGCCAGGACGTTCGGCATATTGGAGGCCGGTGCTGGGGGAAAGTGAAAAAAAGGTTCTTTGGAGGATAGAGTGGCCAGGAAAGCCCGCAGCCCCAAAGTCTGGGTGGCAATGCAAGTAGTTCCCAGAGACCATGAAAGAAAGCAAGAGTTGATCTGGCTGCCACCTTGGCTGTGGGAGCCAGGCCAGGACGTTCGGCATATTGGAGGCCGGTGCTGGGGGAAAGTGAAAAAAAGGTTCTTTGGAGGATAGAGTGGCCAGGAAAGCCCGCAGCCCCAAAGTCTGGGTGGCATTGCAAGTAGTTCCCAGAGACCTTGAAAGAAAGCAAGAGTTGTTCTGGCTGCCACCTTGGCTGTGGGAGCCAGGCCAGGACGTTCGGCATATTTGAGGCCGGTGCTGGGGAAAAGTGAAAAAAAGGTTCTTTGGAGGACAGAGTGGCCAGGAAAGCCCGCAGCCCCAAAGTCTGGGTGGCATTGCAAGTAGTTCCCAGAGACCATGAAAGAAAGCAAGAGTTGTTCTGGCTGCCACCTTGGCTGTGGGAGCCAGGCCAGGACGTTCGGCATATTGGAGGCCGGTGCTGGGGGAAAGTGAAAAAAGGTTCTTTGGAGGATAGAGTGGCCAGGAAAGCCCGCAGCCCCAAAGTCTGGGTGGCAATGCAAGTAGTTCCCAGAGACCTTGAAAGAAAGCAAGAGTTGTTCTGGCTGCCACCTTGGCTGTGGGAGCCAGGCCAGGACGTTCGGCATATTGGAGGCCGGTGCTGGGGGAAAGTGAAAAAAAGGTTCTTTGGAGGATAGAGTGGCCAGGAAAGCGTGCAGCCCCAAAGTCTGGGTGGCAATGCAAGTAGTTCCCAGAGACCTTGAAAGAAAGCAAGAGTTGTTCTGGCTGCCACCTTGGCTGTGGGAGCCAGGCCAGGACGTTCGGCATATTGGAGGCCGGTGCTGGGGGAAAGTGAAAAAAAGGTTCTTTGGAGGACAGAGTGGCCAGGAAAGCCCGCAGCCCCAAAGTCTGGGTGGCAATGCAAGTAGTTCCCAGAGACCTTGAAAGAAAGCAAGAGTTGTTCTGGCTGCCACCTTGGCTGTGGGAGCCAGGCCAGGACGTTCGGCATATTGGAGGCCGGTGCTGGGGGAAAGTGAAAAAAAGGTTCTTTGGAGGATAGAGTGGCCAGGAAAGCCCGCAGCCCCAAAGTCTGGGTGGCAATGCAAGTAGTTCCCAGAGACCATGAAAGAAAGCAAGAGTTGATCTGGCTGCCACCTTGGCTGTGGGAGCCAGGCCAGGACGTTCGGCATATTGGGGTCCGGTGCTGGGGGAAAGTGAAAAAAAGGTTCTTTGGAGGATAGAGTGGCCAGGAAAGCGTGCAGCCCCAAAGTCTGGGTGGCAATGCAAGTAGTTCCCAGAGACCTTGAAAGAAAGCAAGAGTTGTTCTGGCTGCCACCTTGGCTGTGGGAGCCAGGCCAGGACGTTCGGCATATTGGAGGCCGGTGCTGGGGGAAAGTGAAAAAAAGGTTCTTTGGAGGATAGAGTGGCCAGGAAAGCGTGCAGCCCCAAAGTCTGGGTGGCAATGCAAGTAGTTCCCAGAGACCTTGAAAGAAAGCAAGAGTTGTTCTGGCTGCCACCTTGGCTGTGGGAGCCAGGCCAGGACGTTCGGCATATTGGAGGCCGGTGCTGGGGGAAAGTGAAAAAAAGGTTCTTTGGAGGACAGAGTGGCCAGGAAAGCGTGCAGCCCCAAAGTCTGGGTGGCAATGCAAGTAGTTCCCAGAGACCATGAAAGAAAGCAAGAGTTGTTCTGGCTGCCACCTTGGCTGTGGGAGCCAGGCCAGGACGTTCGGCATATTGGAGGCCGGTGCTGGGGGAAAGTGAAAAAAAGGTTCTTTGGAGGACAGAGTGGCCAGGAAAGCCCGCAGCCCCAAAGTCTGGGTGGCATTGCAAGTAGTTCCCAGAGACCATGAAAGAAAGCAAGAGTTGTTCTGGCTGCCACCTTGGCTGTGGGAGCCAGGCCAGGACGTTCGGCATATTGGAGGCCGGTGCTGGGGGAAAGTGAAAAAAAGGTTCTTTGGAGGATAGAGTGGCCAGGAAAGCGTGCAGCCCCAAAGTCTGGGTGGCAATGCAAGTAGTTCCCAGAGACCTTGAAAGAAAGCAAGAGTTGTTCTGGCTGCCACCTTGGCTGTGGGAGCCAGGCCAGGACGTTCGGCATATTGGAGGCCGGTGCTGGGGGAAAGTGAAAAAAAGGTTCTTTGGAGGATAGAGTGGCCAGGAAAGCGTGCAGCCCCAAAGTCTGGGTGGCAATGCAAGTAGTTCCCAGAGACCTTGAAAGAAAGCAAGAGTTGTTCTGGCTGCCACCTTGGCTGTGGGAGCCAGGCCAGGACGTTCGGCATATTGGAGGCCGGTGCTGGGGGAAAGTGAAAAAAAGGTTCTTTGGAGGACAGAGTGGCCAGGAAAGCGTGCAGCCCCAAAGTCTGGGTGGCAATGCAAGTAGTTCCCAGAGACCATGAAAGAAAGCAAGAGTTGTTCTGGCTGCCACCTTGGCTGTGGGAGCCAGGCCAGGACGTTCGGCATATTTGAGGCCGGTGCTGGGGGAAAGTGAAAAAAAGGTTCTTTGGAGGATAGAGTGGCCAGGAAAGCGTGCAGCCCCAAAGTCTGGGTGGCAATGCAAGTAGTTCCCAGAGACCTTGAAAGAAAGCAAGAGTTGTTCTGGCTGCCACCTTGGCTGTGGGAGCCAGGCCAGGACGTTCGGCATATTGGAGGCCGGTGCTGGGGGAAAGTGAAAAAAAGGTTCTTTGGAGGATAGAGTGGCCAGGAAAGCGTGCAGCCCCAAAGTCTGGGTGGCATTGCAAGTAGTTCCCAGAGACCTTGAAAGAAAGCAAGAGTTGTTCTGGCTGCCACCTTGGCTGTGGGAGCCAGGCCAGGACGTTCGGCATATTGGGGTCCGGTTCAGGGGTAAAGTGAAAAATATGTGCTTTTGAGGATAGAGTGGCCAGGAAAGCCCGCAGCCCCAAAGTCTGGGTGGCAATGCAAGTAGTTCCCAGAGACCTTGAAAGAAAGCAAGAGTTGTTCTGGCTGCCACCTTGGCTGTGGGAGCCAGGCCAGGACGTTCGGCATATTTGAGGCCGGTGCTGGGGAAAAGTGAAAAAAAGGTTCTTTGGAGGACAGAGTGGCCAGGAAAGCCCGCAGCCCCAAAGTCTGGGTGGCAATGCAAGTAGTTCCCAGAGACCTTGAAAGAAAGCAAGAGTTGTTCTGGCTGCCACCTTGGCTGTGGGAGCCAGGCCAGGACGTTCGGCATATTGGAGGCCGGTGCTGGGGGAAAGTGAAAAAAAGGTTCTTTGGAGGACAGAGTGGCCAGGAAAGCGTGCAGCCCCAAAGTCTGGGTGGCAATGCAAGTAGTTCCCAGAGACCATGAAAGAAAGCAAGAGTTGTTCTGGCTGCCACCTTGGCTGTGGGAGCCAGGCCAGGACGTTCGGCATATTTGAGGCCGGTGCTGGGGGAAAGTGAAAAAAAGGTTCTTTGGAGGATAGAGTGGCCAGGAAAGCGTGCAGCCCCAAAGTCTGGGTGGCAATGCAAGTAGTTCCCAGAGACCTTGAAAGAAAGCAAGAGTTGTTCTGGCTGCCACCTTGGCTGTGGGAGCCAGGCCAGGACGTTCGGCATATTGGAGGCCGGTGCTGGGGGAAAGTGAAAAAAAGGTTCTTTGGAGGATAGAGTGGCCAGGAAAGCGTGCAGCCCCAAAGTCTGGGTGGCATTGCAAGTAGTTCCCAGAGACCTTGAAAGAAAGCAAGAGTTGTTCTGGCTGCCACCTTGGCTGTGGGAGCCAGGCCAGGACGTTCGGCATATTGGGGTCCGGTTCAGGGGTAAAGTGAAAAATATGTGCTTTTGAGGATAGAGTGGCCAGGAAAGCCCGCAGCCCCAAAGTCTGGGTGGCAATGCAAGTAGTTCCCAGAGACCTTGAAAGAAAGCAAGAGTTGTTCTGGCTGCCACCTTGGCTGTGGGAGCCAGGCCAGGACGTTCGGCATATTTGAGGCCGGTGCTGGGGAAAAGTGAAAAAAAGGTTCTTTGGAGGACAGAGTGGCCAGGAAAGCCCGCAGCCCCAAAGTCTGGGTGGCATTGCAAGTAGTTCCCAGAGACCATGAAAGAAAGCAAGAGTTGTTCTGGCTGCCACCTTGGCTGTGGGAGCCAGGCCAGGACGTTCGGCATATTGGAGGCCGGTGCTGGGGGAAAGTGAAAAAAAGGTTCTTTGGAGGATAGAGTGGCCAGGAAAGCGTGCAGCCCCAAAGTCTGGGTGGCAATGCAAGTAGTTCCCAGAGACCTTGAAAGAAAGCAAGAGTTGTTCTGGCTGCCACCTTGGCTGTGGGAGCCAGGCCAGGACGTTCGGCATATTGGAGGCCGGTGCTGGGGGAAAGTGAAAAAAAGGTTCTTTGGAGGACAGAGTGGCCAGGAAAGCCCGCAGCCCCAAAGTCTGGGTGGCAATGCAAGTAGTTCCCAGAGACCTTGAAAGAAAGCAAGAGTTGTTCTGGCTGCCACCTTGGCTGTGGGAGCCAGGCCAGGACGTTCGGCATATTGGAGGCCGGTGCTGGGGGAAAGTGAAAAAAAGGTTCTTTGGAGGATAGAGTGGCCAGGAAAGCCCGCAGCCCCAAAGTCTGGGTGGCAATGCAAGTAGTTCCCAGAGACCATGAAAGAAAGCAAGAGTTGATCTGGCTGCCACCTTGGCTGTGGGAGCCAGGCCAGGACGTTCGGCATATTGGGGTCCGGTGCTGGGGGAAAGTGAAAAAAAGGTTCTTTGGAGGATAGAGTGGCCAGGAAAGCCCGCAGCCCCAAAGTCTGGGTGGCAATGCAAGTAGTTCCCAGAGACCTTGAAAGAAAGCAAGAGTTGTTCTGGCTGCCACCTTGGCTGTGGGAGCCAGGCCAGGACGTTCGGCATATTGGAGGCCGGTGCTGGGGGAAAGTGAAAAAAAGGGTCTTTGGAGGATAGAGTGGCCAGGAAAGCGTGCAGCCCCAAAGTCTGGGTGGCAATGCAAGTAGTTCCCAGAGACCTTGAAAGAAAGCAAGAGTTGTTCTGGCTGCCACCTTGGCTGTGGGAGCCAGGCCAGGACGTTCGGCATATTGGAGGCCGGTGCTGGGGGAAAGTGAAAAAAAGGTTCTTTGGAGGATAGAGTGGCCAGGAAAGCGTGCAGCCCCAAAGTCTGGGTGGCAATGCAAGTAGTTCCCAGAGACCATGAAAGAAAGCAAGAGTTGTTCTGGCTGCCACCTTGGCTGTGGGAGCCAGGCCAGGACGTTCGGCATATTGGAGGCCGGTGCTGGGGGAAAGTGAAAAAAAGGTTCTTTGGAGGACAGAGTGGCCAGGAAAGCCCGCAGCCCCAAAGTCTGGGTGGCATTGCAAGTAGTTCCCAGAGACCATGAAAGAAAGCAAGAGTTGTTCTGGCTGCCACCTTGGCTGTGGGAGCCAGGCCAGGACGTTCGGCATATTGGAGGCCGGTGCTGGGGGAAAGTGAAAAAAAGGTTCTTTGGAGGATAGAGTGGCCAGGAAAGCGTGCAGTCCCAAAGTCTGGGTGGCAATGCAAGTAGTTCCCAGAGACCTTGAAAGAAAGCAAGAGTTGTTCTGGCTGCCACCTTGGCTGTGGGAGCCAGGCCAGGACGTTCGGCATATTGGAGGCCGGTGCTGGGGGAAAGTGAAAAAAAGGTTCTTTGGAGGATAGAGTGGCCAGGAAAGCGTGCAGCCCCAAAGTCTGGGTGGCATTGCAAGTAGTTCCCAGAGACCTTGAAAGAAAGCAAGAGTTGTTCTGGCTGCCACCTTGGCTGTGGGAGCCAGGCCAGGACGTTCGGCATATTGGGGTCCGGTTCAGGGGGAAAGTGAAAAATATGTGCTTTTGAGGATAGAGTGGCCAGGAAAGCCCGCAGCCCCAAAGTCTGGGTGGCAATGCAAGTAGTTCCCAGAGACCTTGAAAGAAAGCAAGAGTTGTTCTGGCTGCCACCTTGGCTGTGGGAGCCAGGCCAGGACGTTCGGCATATTTGAGGCCGGTGCTGGGGAAAAGTGAAAAAAAGGTTCTTTGGAGGACAGAGTGGCCAGGAAAGCCCGCAGCCCCAAAGTCTGGGTGGCATTGCAAGTAGTTCCCAGAGACCATGAAAGAAAGCAAGAGTTGTTCTGGCTGCCACCTTGGCTGTGGGAGCCAGGCCAGGACGTTCGGCATATTGGAGGCCGGTGCTGGGGGAAAGTGAAAAAAAGGTTCTTTGTAGGATAGAGTGGCCAGGAAAGCGTGCAGCCCCAAAGTCTGGGTGGCAATGCAAGTAGTTCCCAGAGACCTTGAAAGAAAGCAAGAGTTGATCTGGCTGCCACCTTGGCTGTGGGAGCCAGGCCAGGACGTTCGGCATATTGGAGGCCGGTGCTGGGGGAAAGTGAAAAAAAGGTTCTTTGGAGGACAGAGTGGCCAGGAAAGCCCGCAGCCCCAAAGTCTGGGTGGCAATGCAAGTAGTTCCCAGAGACCATGAAAGAAAGCAAGAGTTGTTCTGGCTGCCACCTTGGCTGTGGGAGCCAGGCCAGGACGTTCGGCATATTGGAGGCCGGTGCTGGGGGAAAGTGAAAAAAGGTTCTTTGGAGGATAGAGTGGCCAGGAAAGCCCGCAGCCCCAAAGTCTGGGTGGCAATGCAAGTAGTTCCCAGAGACCTTGAAAGAAAGCAAGAGTTGTTCTGGCTGCCACCTTGGCTGTGGGAGCCAGGCCAGGACGTTCGGCATATTGGAGGCCGGTGCTGGGGGAAAGTGAAAAAAAGGTTCTTTGGAGGATAGAGTGGCCAGGAAAGCGTGCAGCCCCAAAGTCTGGGTGGCAATGCAAGTAGTTCCCAGAGACCTTGAAAGAAAGCAAGAGTTGTTCTGGCTGCCACCTTGGCTGTGGGAGCCAGGCCAGGACGTTCGGCATATTGGAGGCCGGTGCTGGGGGAAAGTGAAAAAAAGGTTCTTTGGAGGACAGAGTGGCCAGGAAAGCCCGCAGCCCCAAAGTCTGGGTGGCAATGCAAGTAGTTCCCAGAGACCTTGAAAGAAAGCAAGAGTTGTTCTGGCTGCCACCTTGGCTGTGGGAGCCAGGCCAGGACGTTCGGCATATTGGAGGCCGGTGCTGGGGGAAAGTGAAAAAAAGGTTCTTTGGAGGATAGAGTGGCCAGGAAAGCCCGCAGCCCCAAAGTCTGGGTGGCAATGCAAGTAGTTCCCAGAGACCATGAAAGAAAGCAAGAGTTGATCTGGCTGCCACCTTGGCTGTGGGAGCCAGGCCAGGACGTTCGGCATATTGGGGTCCGGTGCTGGGGGAAAGTGAAAAAAAGGTTCTTTGGAGGATAGAGTGGCCAGGAAAGCCCGCAGCCCCAAAGTCTGGGTGGCAATGCAAGTAGTTCCCAGAGACCTTGAAAGAAAGCAAGAGTTGTTCTGGCTGCCACCTTGGCTGTGGGAGCCAGGCCAGGACGTTCGGCATATTGGAGGCCGGTGCTGGGGGAAAGTGAAAAAAAGGTTCTTTGGAGGATAGAGTGGCCAGGAAAGCGTGCAGCCCCAAAGTCTGGGTGGCAATGCAAGTAGTTCCCAGAGACCTTGAAAGAAAGCAAGAGTTGTTCTGGCTGCCACCTTGGCTGTGGGAGCCAGGCCAGGACGTTCGGCATATTGGAGGCCGGTGCTGGGGGAAAGTGAAAAAAAGGTTCTTTGGAGGACAGAGTGGCCAGGAAAGCCCGCAGCCCCAAAGTCTGGGTGGCAATGCAAGTAGTTCCCAGAGACCATGAAAGAAAGCAAGAGTTGTTCTGGCTGCCACCTTGGCTGTGGGAGCCAGGCCAGGACGTTCGGCATATTGGAGGCCGGTGCTGGGGGAAAGTGAAAAAAAGGTTCTTTGGAGGACAGAGTGGCCAGGAAAGCCCGCAGCCCCAAAGTCTGGGTGGCATTGCAAGTAGTTCCCAGAGACCATGAAAGAAAGCAAGAGTTGTTCTGGCTGCCACCTTGGCTGTGGGAGCCAGGCCAGGACGTTCGGCATATTGGAGGCCGGTGCTGGGGGAAAGTGAAAAAAAGGTTCTTTGGAGGATAGAGTGGCCAGGAAAGCCCGCAGCCCCAAAGTCTGGGTGGCAATGCAAGTAGTTCCCAGAGACCATGAAAGAAAGCAAGAGTTGATCTGGCTGCCACCTTGGCTGTGGGAGCCAGGCCAGGACGTTCGGCATATTGGGGTCCGGTGCTGGGGGAAAGTGAAAAAAAGGTTCTTTGGAGGATAGAGTGGCCAGGAAAGCCCGCAGCCCCAAAGTCTGGGTGGCAATGCAAGTAGTTCCCAGAGACCTTGAAAGAAAGCAAGAGTTGTTCTGGCTGCCACCTTGGCTGTGGGAGCCAGGCCAGGACGTTCGGCATATTGGAGGCCGGTGCTGGGGGAAAGTGAAAAAAAGGTTCTTTGGAGGATAGAGTGGCCAGGAAAGCGTGCAGCCCCAAAGTCTGGGTGGCAATGCAAGTAGTTCCCAGAGACCTTGAAAGAAAGCAAGAGTTGTTCTGGCTGCCACCTTGGCTGTGGGAGCCAGGCCAGGACGTTCGGCATATTGGAGGCCGGTGCTGGGGGAAAGTGAAAAAAAGGTTCTTTGGAGGACAGAGTGGCCAGGAAAGCCCGCAGCCCCAAAGTCTGGGTGGCAATGCAAGTAGTTCCCAGAGACCATGAAAGAAAGCAAGAGTTGTTCTGGCTGCCACCTTGGCTGTGGGAGCCAGGCCAGGACGTTCGGCATATTGGAGGCCGGTGCTGGGGGAAAGTGAAAAAAAGGTTCTTTGGAGGACAGAGTGGCCAGGAAAGCCCGCAGCCCCAAAGTCTGGGTGGCATTGCAAGTAGTTCCCAGAGACCATGAAAGAAAGCAAGAGTTGTTCTGGCTGCCACCTTGGCTGTGGGAGCCAGGCCAGGACGTTCGGCATATTGGAGGCCGGTGCTGGGGGAAAGTGAAAAAAAGGTTCTTTGGAGGATAGAGTGGCCAGGAAAGCGTGCAGCCCCAAAGTCTGGGTGGCAATGCAAGTAGTTCCCAGAGACCTTGAAAGAAAGCAAGAGTTGTTCTGGCTGCCACCTTGGCTGTGGGAGCCAGGCCAGGACGTTCGGCATATTGGAGGCCGGTGCTGGGGGAAAGTGAAAAAAAGGTTCTTTGGAGGATAGAGTGGCCAGGAAAGCGTGCAGCCCCAAAGTCTGGGTGGCATTGCAAGTAGTTCCCAGAGACCTTGAAAGAAAGCAAGAGTTGTTCTGGCTGCCACCTTGGCTGTGGGAGCCAGGCCAGGACGTTCGGCATATTGGGGTCCGGTTCAGGGGTAAAGTGAAAAATATGTGCTTTTGAGGATAGAGTGGCCAGGAAAGCCCGCAGCCCCAAAGTCTGGGTGGCAATGCAAGTAGTTCCCAGAGACCTTGAAAGAAAGCAAGAGTTGATCTGGCTGCCACCTTGGCTGTGGGAGCCAGGCCAGGACGTTCGGCATATTGGAGGCCGGTGCTGGGGGAAAGTGAAAAAAAGGTTCTTTGTAGGATAGAGTGGCCAGGAAAGCGTGCAGCCCCAAAGTCTGGGTGGCAATGCAAGTAGTTCCCAGAGACCTTGAAAGAAAGCAAGAGTTGATCTGGCTGCCACCTTGGGTGTGGGAGCCAGGCCAGGACGTTCGGCATATTGGAGGCCGGTGCTGGGGGAAAGTGAAAAAAAGGTTCTTTGGAGGACAGAGTGGCCAGGAAAGCGTGCAGCCCCAAAGTCTGGGTGGCAATGCAAGTAGTTCCCAGAGACCATGAAAGAAAGCAAGAGTTGTTCTGGCTGCCACCTTGGCTGTGGGAGCCAGGCCAGGACGTTCGGCATATTGGAGGCCGGTGCTGGGGGAAAGTGAAAAAAGGTTCTTTGGAGAATAGAGTGGCCAGGAAAGCCCGCAGCCCCAAAGTCTGGGTGGCAATGCAAGTAGTTCCCAGAGACCTTGAAAGAAAGCAAGAGTTGTTCTGGCTGCCACCTTGGCTGTGGGAGCCAGGCCAGGACGTTCGGCATATTGGAGGCCGGTGCTGGGGGAAAGTGAAAAAAAGGTTCTTTGGAGGACAGAGTGGCCAGGAAAGCCCGCAGCCCCAAAGTCTGGGTGGCAATGCAAGTAGTTCCCAGAGACCTTGAAAGAAAGCAAGAGTTGTTCTGGCTGCCACCTTGGCTGTGGGAGCCAGGCCAGGACGTTCGGCATATTGGAGGCCGGTGCTGGGGGAAAGTGAAAAAAAGGTTCTTTGGAGGATAGAGTGGCCAGGAAAGCCCGCAGCCCCAAAGTCTGGGTGGCAATGCAAGTAGTTCCCAGAGACCATGAAAGAAAGCAAGAGTTGTTCTGGCTGCCACCTTGGCTGTGGGAGCCAGGCCAGGACGTTCGGCATATTGGAGGCCGGTGCTGGGGGAAAGTGAAAAAAAGGTTCTTTGGAGGATAGAGTGGCCAGGAAAGCCCGCAGCCCCAAAGTCTGGGTGGCAATGCAAGTAGTTCCCAGAGACCTTGAAAGAAAGCAAGAGTTGATCTGGCTGCCACCTTGGCTGTGGGAGCCAGGCCAGGACGTTCGGCATATTGGAGGCCGGTGCTGGGGGAAAGTGAAAAAAAGGTTCTTTGGAGGACAGAGTGGCCAGGAAAGCCCGCAGCCCCAAAGTCTGGGTGGCAATGCAAGTAGTTCCCAGAGACCTTGAAAGAAAGCAAGAGTTGTTCTGGCTGCCACCTTGGCTGTGGGAGCCAGGCCAGGACGTTCGGCATATTGGAGGCCGGTGCTGGGGGAAAGTGAAAAAAAGGTTCTTTGGAGGATAGAGTGGCCAGGAAAGCCCGCAGCCCCAAAGTCTGGGTGGCAATGCAAGTAGTTCCCAGAGACCATGAAAGAAAGCAAGAGTTGATCTGGCTGCCACCTTGGCTGTGGGAGCCAGGCCAGGACGTTCGGCATATTGGGGTCCGGTGCTGGGGGAAAGTGAAAAAAAGGTTCTTTGGAGGATAGAGTGGCCAGGAAAGCCCGCAGCCCCAAAGTCTGGGTGGCAATGCAAGTAGTTCCCAGAGACCTTGAAAGAAAGCAAGAGTTGTTCTGGCTGCCACCTTGGCTGTGGGAGCCAGGCCAGGACGTTCGGCATATTGGAGGCCGGTGCTGGGGGAAAGTGAAAAAAAGGGTCTTTGGAGGATAGAGTGGCCAGGAAAGCGTGCAGCCCCAAAGTCTGGGTGGCAATGCAAGTAGTTCCCAGAGACCTTGAAAGAAAGCAAGAGTTGTTCTGGCTGCCACCTTGGCTGTGGGAGCCAGGCCAGGACGTTCGGCATATTGGAGGCCGGTGCTGGGGGAAAGTGAAAAAAAGGTTCTTTGGAGGACAGAGTGGCCAGGAAAGCGTGCAGCCCCAAAGTCTGGGTGGCAATGCAAGTAGTTCCCAGAGACCATGAAAGAAAGCAAGAGTTGTTCTGGCTGCCACCTTGGCTGTGGGAGCCAGGCCAGGACGTTCGGCATATTGGAGGCCGGTGCTGGGGGAAAGTGAAAAAAAGGTTCTTTGGAGGACAGAGTGGCCAGGAAAGCCCGCAGCCCCAAAGTCTGGGTGGCATTGCAAGTAGTTCCCAGAGACCATGAAAGAAAGCAAGAGTTGTTCTGGCTGCCACCTTGGCTGTGGGAGCCAGGCCAGGACGTTCGGCATATTGGAGGCCGGTGCTGGGGGAAAGTGAAAAAAAGGTTCTTTGGAGGATAGAGTGGCCAGGAAAGCGTGCAGCCCCAAAGTCTGGGTGGCAATGCAAGTAGTTCCCAGAGACCTTGAAAGAAAGCAAGAGTTGTTCTGGCTGCCACCTTGGCTGTGGGAGCCAGGCCAGGACGTTCGGCATATTGGAGGCCGGTGCTGGGGGAAAGTGAAAAAAAGGTTCTTTGGAGGATAGAGTGGCCAGGAAAGCGTGCAGCCCCAAAGTCTGGGTGGCATTGCAAGTAGTTCCCAGAGACCTTGAAAGAAAGCAAGAGTTGTTCTGGCTGCCACCTTGGCTGTGGGAGCCAGGCCAGGACGTTCGGCATATTGGGGTCCGGTTCAGGGGTAAAGTGAAAAATATGTGCTTTTGAGGATAGAGTGGCCAGGAAAGCCCGCAGCCCCAAAGTCTGGGTGGCAATGCAAGTAGTTCCCAGAGACCTTGAAAGAAAGCAAGAGTTGTTCTGGCTGCCACCTTGGCTGTGGGAGCCAGGCCAGGACGTTCGGCATATTTGAGGCCGGTGCTGGGGGAAAGTGAAAAAAAGGTTCTTTGGAGGACAGAGTGGCCAGGAAAGCGTGCAGCCCCAAAGTCTGGGTGGCATTGCAAGTAGTTCCCAGAGACCATGAAAGAAAGCAAGAGTTGATCTGGCTGCCACCTTGGCTGTGGGAGCCAGGCCAGGACGTTCGGCATATTGGAGGCCGGTGCTGGGGGAAAGTGAAAAAAAGGTTCTTTGTAGGATAGAGTGGCCAGGAAAGCGTGCAGCCCCAAAGTCTGGGTGGCAATGCAAGTAGTTCCCAGAGACCTTGAAAGAAAGCAAGAGTTGATCTGGCTGCCACCTTGGGTGTGGGAGCCAGGCCAGGACGTTCGGCATATTGGAGGCCGGTGCTGGGGGAAAGTGAAAAAAAGGTTCTTTGGAGGACAGAGTGGCCAGGAAAGCGTGCAGCCCCAAAGTCTGGGTGGCAATGCAAGTAGTTCCCAGAGACCATGAAAGAAAGCAAGAGTTGTTCTGGCTGCCACCTTGGCTGTGGGAGCCAGGCCAGGACGTTCGGCATATTGGAGGCCGGTGCTGGGGGAAAGTGAAAAAAGGTTCTTTGGAGAATAGAGTGGCCAGGAAAGCCCGCAGCCCCAAAGTCTGGGTGGCAATGCAAGTAGTTCCCAGAGACCTTGAAAGAAAGCAAGAGTTGTTCTGGCTGCCACCTTGGCTGTGGGAGCCAGGCCCGGACGTTCGGCATATTGGAGGCCGGTGCTGGGGGAAAGTGAAAAAAAGGTTCTTTGGAGGACAGAGTGGCCAGGAAAGCCCGCAGCCCCAAAGTCTGGGTGGCAATGCAAGTAGTTCCCAGAGACCTTGAAAGAAAGCAAGAGTTGTTCTGGCTGCCACCTTGGCTGTGGGAGCCAGGCCAGGACGTTCGGCATATTGGAGGCCGGTGCTGGGGGAAAGTGAAAAAAAGGTTCTTTGGAGGATAGAGTGGCCAGGAAAGCGTGCAGCCCCAAAGTCTGGGTGGCAATGCAAGTAGTTCCCAGAGACCATGAAAGAAAGCAAGAGTTGTTCTGGCTGCCACCTTGGCTGTGGGAGCCAGGCCAGGACGTTCGGCATATTGGAGGCCGGTGCTGGGGGAAAGTGAAAAAAAGGTTCTTTGGAGGATAGAGTGGCCAGGAAAGCGTGCAGCCCCAAAGTCTGGGTGGCAATGCAAGTAGTTCCCAGAGACCTTGAAAGAAAGCAAGAGTTGTTCTGGCTGCCACCTTGGCTGTGGGAGCCAGGCCAGGACGTTCGGCATATTGGAGGCCGGTGCTGGGGGAAAGTGAAAAAAAGGTTCTTTGGAGGATAGAGTGGCCAGGAAAGCCCGCAGCCCCAAAGTCTGGGTGGCATTGCAAGTAGTTCCCAGAGACCATGAAAGAAAGCAAGAGTTGTTCTGGCTGCCACCTTGGCTGTGGGAGCCAGGCCAGGACGTTCGGTATATTGGAGGCCGGTGCTGGGGGAAAGTGAAAAAAAGGTTCTTTGGAGGATAGAGTGGCCAGGAAAGCCCGCAGCCCCAAAGTCTGGGTGGCAATGCAAGTAGTTCCCAGAGACCATGAAAGAAAGCAAGAGTTGATCTGGCTGCCACCTTGGCTGTGGGAGCCAGGCCAGGACGTTCGGCATATTGGAGGCCGGTGCTGGGGGAAAGTGAAAAAAAGGTTCTTTGGAGGATAGAGTGGCCAGGAAAGCCCGCAGCCCCAAAGTCTGGGTGGCAATGCAAGTAGTTCCCAGAGACCTTGAAAGAAAGCAAGAGTTGTTCTGGCTGCCACCTTGGCTGTGGGAGCCAGGCCAGGACGTTCGGCATATTGGAGGCCGGTGCTGGGGGAAAGTGAAAAAAAGGTTCTTTGGAGGATAGAGTGGCCAGGAAAGCCCGCAGCCCCAAAGTCTGGGTGGCAATGCAAGTAGTTCCCAGAGACCTTGAAAGAAAGCAAGAGTTGTTCTGGCTGCCACCTTGGCTGTGGGAGCCAGGCCAGGACGTTCGGCATATTGGAGGCCGGTGCTGGGGGAAAGTGAAAAAAAGGTGCTTGTGAGGACAGAGTGGCCAGGAAAGCCCGCAGCCCCAAAGTCTGGGTGGCAATGCAAGTAGTTCCCAGAGACCTTGAAAGAAAGCAAGAGTTGTTCTGGCTGCCACCTTGGCTGTGGGAGCCAGGCCAGGACGTTCGGCATATTGGAGGCCGGTGCTGGGGGAAAGTGAAAAAAAGGTTCTTTGGAGGATAGAGTGGCCAGGAAAGCCCGCAGCCCCAAAGTCTGGGTGGCAATGCAAGTAGTTCCCAGAGACCTTGAAAGAAAGCAAGAGTTGTTCTGGCTGCCACCTTGGCTGTGGGAGCCAGGCCACGACGTTCGGCATATTGGAGGCCGGTGCTGGGGGAAAGTGAAAAAAAGGTGCTTGTGAGGACAGAGTGGCCAGGAAAGCCCGCAGCCCCAAAGTCTGGGTGGCAATGCAAGTAGTTCCCAGAGACCTTGAAAGAAAGCAAGAGTTGTTCTGGCTGCCACCTTGGCTGTGGGAGCCAGGCCAGGACGTTCGGCATATTGGAGGCCGGTGCTGGGGGAAAGTGAAAAAAAGGGTCTTTGGAGGATAGAGTGGCCAGGAAAGCGTGCAGCCCCAAAGTCTGGGTGGCAATGCAAGTAGTTCCCAGAGACCATGAAAGAAAGCAAGAGTTGTTCTGGCTGCCACCTTGGCTGTGGGAGCCAGGCCAGGACGTTCGGCATATTGGGGTCCGGTGCTGGGGGAAAGTGAAAAAAAGGTTCTTTGGAGGATAGAGTGGCCAGGAAAGCGTGCAGCCCCAAAGTCTGGGTGGCAATGCAAGTAGTTCCCAGAGACCTTGAAAGAAAGCAAGAGTTGTTCTGGCTGCCACCTTGGCTGTGGGAGCCAGGCCAGGACGTTCGGCATATTGGAGGCCGGTGCTGGGGGAAAGTGAAAAAAAGGGTCTTTGGAGGATAGAGTGGCCAGGAAAGCGTGCAGCCCCAAAGTCTGGGTGGCAATGCAAGTAGTTCCCAGAGACCTTGAAAGAAAGCAAGAGTTGTTCTGGCTGCCACCTTGGCTGTGGGAGCCAGGCCACGACGTTCGGCATATTGGAGGCCGGTGCTGGGGGAAAGTGAAAAAAAGGTGCTTTTGAGGAGAGAGTGGCCAGGAAAGCCCGCAGCCCCAAAGTCTGGGTGGCAATGCAAGTAGTTCCCAGAGACCATGAAAGAAAGCAAGATTTGATCTGGCTGCCACCTTGGCTGTGGGAGCCAGGCCAGGACGTTCGGCATATTTGAGGCCGGCGCTGGGGGAAAGTGAAAAAAAGGTTCTTTTGAGGATAGAGTGGCCAGGAAAGCCCGCAGCCCCAAAGTCTGGGTGGCATTGCAAGTAGTTCCCAGAGACCTTGAAAGAAAGCAAGAGTTGTTCTGGCTGCCACCTTGGCTGTGGGAGCCAGGCCAGGACGTTCGGCATATTGGAGGCCGGTTCAGGGGTTAAGTGAAAAATATGTGCTTTTGAGGATAGAGTGGCCAGGAAAGCCCGCAGCCCCAAAGTCTGGGTGGCAATGCAAGTAGTTCCCAGAGACCTTGAAAGAAAGCAAGAGTTGTTCTGGCTGCCACCTTGGCTGTGGGAGCCAGGCCAGGACGTTCGGCATATTGGAGGCCGGTGCTGGGGGAAAGTGAAAAAAAGGTTCTTTGGAGGACAGAGTGGCCAGGAAAGCGTGCAGCCCCAAAGTCTGGGTGGCATTGCAAGTAGTTCCCAGAGACCATGAAAGAAAGCAAGAGTTGATCTGGCTGCCACCTTGGCTGTGGGAGCCAGGCCAGGACGTTCGGCATATTGGAGGCCGGTGCTGGGGGAAAGTGAAAAAAAGGTTCTTTGTAGGATAGAGTGGCCAGGAAAGCGTGCAGCCCCAAAGTCTGGGTGGCAATGCAAGTAGTTCCCAGAGACCTTGAAAGAAAGCAAGAGTTGATCTGGCTGCCACCTTGGGTGTGGGAGCCAGGCCAGGACGTTCGGCATATTGGAGGCCGGTGCTGGGGGAAAGTGAAAAAAAGGTTCTTTGGAGGACAGAGTGGCCAGGAAAGCGTGCAGCCCCAAAGTCTGGGTGGCATTGCAAGTAGTTCCCAGAGACCTTGAAAGAAAGCAAGAGTTGTTCTGGCTGCCACCTTGGCTGTGGGAGCCAGGCCAGGACGTTCGGCATATTGGAGGCCGGTGCTGGGGGAAAGTGAAAAAAGGTTCTTTGGAGGATAGAGTGGCCAGGAAAGCCCGCAGCCCCAAAGTCTGGGTGGCAATGCAAGTAGTTCCCAGAGACCTTGAAAGAAAGCAAGAGTTGTTCTGGCTGCCACCTTGGCTGTGGGAGCCAGGCCAGGACGTTCGGCATATTGGAGGCCGGTGCTGGGGGAAAGTGAAAAAAAGGTTCTTTGGAGGATAGAGTGGCCAGGAAAGCGTGCAGCCCCAAAGTCTGGGTGGCAATGCAAGTAGTTCCCAGAGACCTTGAAAGAAAGCAAGAGTTGTTCTGGCTGCCACCTTGGCTGTGGGAGCCAGGCCAGGACGTTCGGCATATTGGAGGCCGGTGCTGGGGGAAAGTGAAAAAAAGGGTCTTTGGAGGATAGAGTGGCCAGGAAAGCGTGCAGCCCCAAAGTCTGGGTGGCAATGCAAGTAGTTCCCAGAGACCATGAAAGAAAGCAAGAGTTGTTCTGGCTGCCACCTTGGCTGTGGGAGCCAGGCCAGGACGTTCGGCATATTGGGGTCCGGTGCTGGGGGAAAGTGAAAAAAAGGTTCTTTGGAGGATAGAGTGGCCAGGAAAGCGTGCAGCCCCAAAGTCTGGGTGGCAATGCAAGTAGTTCCCAGAGACCTTGAAAGAAAGCAAGAGTTGTTCTGGCTGCCACCTTGGCTGTGGGAGCCAGGCCAGGACGTTCGGCATATTGGAGGCCGGTGCTGGGGGAAAGTGAAAAAAAGGGTCTTTGGAGGATAGAGTGGCCAGGAAAGCGTGCAGCCCCAAAGTCTGGGTGGCAATGCAAGTAGTTCCCAGAGACCTTGAAAGAAAGCAAGAGTTGTTCTGGCTGCCACCTTGGCTGTGGGAGCCAGGCCACGACGTTCGGCATATTGGAGGCCGGTGCTGGGGGAAAGTGAAAAAAAGGTGCTTTTGAGGAGAGAGTGGCCAGGAAAGCCCGCAGCCCCAAAGTCTGGGTGGCAATGCAAGTAGTTCCCAGAGACCTTGAAAGAAAGCAAGAGTTGTTCTGGCTGCCACCTTGGCTGTGGGAGCCAGGCCAGGACGTTCGGCATATTGGAGGCCGGTGCTGGGGGAAAGTGAAAAAAAGGTTCTTTGGAGGACAGAGTGGCCAGGAAAGCGTGCAGCCCCAAAGTCTGGGTGGCATTGCAAGTAGTTCCCAGAGACCATGAAAGAAAGCAAGAGTTGATCTGGCTGCCACCTTGGCTGTGGGAGCCAGGCCAGGACGTTCGGCATATTGGAGGCCGGTGCTGGGGGAAAGTGAAAAAAAGGTTCTTTGGAGGATAGAGTGGCCAGGAAAGCGTGCAGCCCCAAAGTCTGGGTGGCAATGCAAGTAGTTCCCAGAGACCTTGAAAGAAAGCAAGAGTTGATCTGGCTGCCACCTTGGGTGTGGGAGCCAGGCCAGGACGTTCGGCATATTGGAGGCCGGTGCTGGGGGAAAGTGAAAAAAAGGTTCTTTGGAGGACAGAGTGGCCAGGAAAGCGTGCAGCCCCAAAGTCTGGGTGGCATTGCAAGTAGTTCCCAGAGACCTTGAAAGAAAGCAAGAGTTGTTCTGGCTGCCACCTTGGCTGTGGGAGCCAGGCCAGGACGTTCGGCATATTGGAGGCCGGTGCTGGGGGAAAGTGAAAAAAGGTTCTTTGGAGGATAGAGTGGCCAGGAAAGCCCGCAGCCCCAAAGTCTGGGTGGCAATGCAAGTAGTTCCCAGAGACCTTGAAATAAAGCAAGAGTTGTTCTGGCTGCCACCTTGGCTGTGGGAGCCAGGCCAGGACGTTCGGCATATTTGAGGCCGGTGCTGGGGGAAAGTGAAAAAAAGGTTCTTTGGAGGATAGAGTGGCCAGGAAAGCGTGCAGCCCCAAAGTCTGGGTGGCAATGCAAGTAGTTCCCAGAGACCTTGAAAGAAAGCAAGAGTTGTTCTGGCTGCCACCTTGGCTGTGGGAGCCAGGCCAGGACGTTCGGCATATTGGGGTCCGGTGCTGGGGGAAAGTGAAAAAAAGGTTCTTGTGAGGACAGAGTGGCCAGGAAAGCCCGCAGCCCCAAAGTCTGGGTGGCAATGCAAGTAGTTCCCAGAGACCTTGAAAGAAAGCAAGAGTTGTTCTGGCTGCCACCTTGGCTGTGGGAGCCAGGCCAGGACGTTCGGCATATTGGAGGCCGGTGCTGGGGGAAAGTGAAAAAAAGGTTCTTTGGAGGATAGAGTGGCCAGGAAAGCGTGCAGCCCCAAAGTCTGGGTGGCAATGCAAGTAGTTCCCAGAGACCATGAAAGAAAGCAAGAGTTGTTCTGGCTGCCACCTTGGCTGTGGGAGCCAGGCCAGGACGTTCGGCATATTGGAGGCCGGTGCTGGGGGAAAGTGAAAAAAAGGTTCTTTGGAGGATAGAGTGGCCAGGAAAGCCCGCAGCCCCAAAGTCTGGGTGGCAATGCAAGTAGTTCCCAGAGACCTTGAAAGAAAGCAAGAGTTGTTCTGGCTGCCACCTTGGCTGTGGGAGCCAGGCCAGGACGTTCGGCATATTTGAGGCCGGTGCTGGGGGAAAGTGAAAAAAAGGTTCTTTGGAGGATAGAGTGGCCAGGAAAGCGTGCAGCCCCAAAGTCTGGGTGGCAATGCAAGTAGTTCCCAGAGACCTTGAAAGAAAGCAAGAGTTGTTCTGGCTGCCACCTTGGCTGTGGGAGCCAGGCCAGGACGTTCGGCATATTGGAGGCCGGTGCTGGGGGAAAGTGAAAAAAAGGTTCTTTGGAGGATAGAGTGGCCAGGAAAGCCCGCAGCCCCAAAGTCTGGGTGGCATTGCAAGTAGTTCCCAGAGACCATGAAAGAAAGCAAGAGTTGTTCTGGCTGCCACCTTGGCTGTGGGAGCCAGGCCAGGACGTTCGGCATATTGGAGGCCGGTGCTGGGGGAAAGTGAAAAAAAGGTTCTTTGGAGGATAGAGTGGCCAGGAAAGCGTGCAGCCCCAAAGTCTGGGTGGCAATGCAAGTAGTTCCCAGAGACCTTGAAAGAAAGCAAGAGTTGTTCTGGCTGCCACCTTGGCTGTGGGAGCCAGGCCAGGACGTTCGGCATATTGGAGGCCGGTGCTGGGGGAAAGTGAAAAAAAGGTTCTTTGGAGGATAGAGTGGCCAGGAAAGCCCGCAGCCCCAAAGTCTGGGTGGCAATGCAAGTAGTTCCCAGAGACCTTGAAAGAAAGCAAGAGTTGTTCTGGCTGCCACCTTGGCTGTGGGAGCCAGGCCAGGACGTTCGGCATATTGGAGGCCGGTGCTGGGGGAAAGTGAAAAAAAGGTGCTTGTGAGGACAGAGTGGCCAGGAAAGCCCGCAGCCCCAAAGTCTGGGTGGCAATGCAAGTAGTTCCCAGAGACCTTGAAAGAAAGCAAGAGTTGTTCTGGCTGCCACCTTGGCTGTGGGAGCCAGGCCAGGACGTTCGGCATATTGGAGGCCGGTGCTGGGGGAAAGTGAAAAAAAGGTTCTTTGGAGGATAGAGTGGCCAGGAAAGCCCGCAGCCCCAAAGTCTGGGTGGCAATGCAAGTAGTTCCCAGAGACCATGAAAGAAAGCAAGAGTTGTTCTGGCTGCCACCTTGGCTGTGGGAGCCAGGCCACGACGTTCGGCATATTTGAGGCCGGTGCTGGGGGAAAGTGAAAAAAAGGTTCTTTGGAGGATAGAGTGGCCAGGAAAGCGTGCAGCCCCAAAGTCTGGGTGGCAATGCAAGTAGTTCCCAGAGACCTTGAAAGAAAGCAAGAGTTGTTCTGGCTGCCACCTTGGCTGTGGGAGCCAGGCCACGACGTTCGGCATATTGGAGGCCGGTGCTGGGGGAAAGTGAAAAAAAGGTGCTTGTGAGGACAGAGTGGCCAGGAAAGCCCGCAGCCCCAAAGTCTGGGTGGCAATGCAAGTAGTTCCCAGAGACCTTGAAAGAAAGCAAGAGTTGTTCTGGCTGCCACCTTGGCTGTGGGAGCCAGGCCAGGACGTTCGGCATATTGGAGGCCGGTGCTGGGGGAAAGTGAAAAAAAGGTTCTTTGGAGGATAGAGTGGCCAGGAAAGCCCGCAGCCCCAAAGTCTGGGTGGCAATGCAAGTAGTTCCCAGAGACCATGAAAGAAAGCAAGAGTTGATCTGGCTGCCACCTTGGATGTGGGAGCAAGGCCAGGACGTTCGGCATATTGGGGTCCGGTGCTGGGGGAAAGTGAAAAAAAGGTTCTTTGGAGGATAGAGTGGCCAGGAAAGCCCGCAGCCCCAAAGTCTGGGTGGCAATGCAAGTAGTTCCCAGAGACCTTGAAAGAAAGCAAGAGTTGTTCTGGCTGCCACCTTGGCTGTGGGAGCCAGG
The DNA here is from genome assembly GCF_964106895.1 of Numenius arquata. Taxonomy (NCBI): domain Eukaryota; kingdom Metazoa; phylum Chordata; class Aves; order Charadriiformes; family Scolopacidae; genus Numenius; species Numenius arquata. Next base: position 79,553 of record NW_027414548.1, read on the forward strand.
CCAGGACGTTCGGCATATTGGAGGCCGGTGCTGGGGGAAAGTGAAAAAAAGGGTCTTTGGAGGATAGAGTGGCCAGGAAAGCGTGCAGCCCCAAAGTCTGGGTGGCAATGCAAGTAGTTCCCAGAGACCTTGAAAGAAAGCAAGAGTTGTTCTGGCTGCCACCTTGGCTGTGGGAGCCAGGCCACGACGTTCGGCATATTGGAGGCCGGTGCTGGGGGAAAGTGAAAAAAAGGTGCTTGTGAGGACAGAGTGGCCAGGAAAGCCCGCAGCCCCAAAGTCTGGGTGGCAATGCAAGTAGTTCCCAGAGACCATGAAAGAAAGCAAGAGTTGATCTGGCTGCCACCTTGGCTGTGGGAGCCAGGCCAGGACGTTCGGCATATTTGAGGCCGGCGCTGGGGGAAAGTGAAAAAAAGGTTCTTTGGAGGATAGAGTGGCCAGGAAAGCCCGCAGCCCCAAAGTCTGGGTGGCATTGCAAGTAGTTCCCAGAGACCTTGAAAGAAAGCAAGAGTTGTTCTGGCTGCCACCTTGGCTGTGGGAGCCAGGCCAGGACGTTCAGCATATTGGGGTCCGGTTCAGGGGTAAAGTGAAAAATATGTGCTTTTGAGGATAGAGTGGCCAGGAAAGCCTGCAGCCCCAAAGTCTGGGTGGCAATGCAAGTAGTTCCCAGAGACCTTGAAAGAAAGCAAGAGTTGTTCTGGCTGCCACCTTGGCTGTGGGAGCCAGGCCAGGACGTTCGGCATATTTGAGGCCGGTGCTGGGGGAAAGTGAAAAAAAGGTTCTTTGGAGGACAGAGTGGCCAGGAAAGCGTGCAGCCCCAAAGTCTGGGTGGCATTGCAAGTAGTTCCCAGAGACCATGAAAGAAAGCAAGAGTTGATCTGGCTGCCACCTTGGCTGTGGGAGCCAGGCCAGGACGTTCGGCATATTGGAGGCCGGTGCTGGGGGAAAGTGAAAAAAAGGTTCTTGTGAGGACAGAGTGGCCAGGAAAGCCCGCAGCCCCAAAGTCTGGGTGGCAATGCAAGTAGTTCCCAGAGACCTTGAAAGAAAGCAAGAGTTGTTCTGGCTGCCACCTTGGCTGTGGGAGCCAGGCCAGGACGTTCGGCATATTGGAGGCCGGTGCTGGGGGAAAGTGAAAAAAAGGTTCTTTGGAGGATAGAGTGGCCAGGAAAGCGTGCAGCCCCAAAGTCTGGGTGGCAATGCAAGTAGTTCCCAGAGACCATGAAAGAAAGCAAGAGTTGTTCTGGCTGCCACCTTGGCTGTGGGAGCCAGGCCAGGACGTTCGGCATATTGGGGTCCGGTGCTGGGGGAAAGTGAAAAAAAGGTTCTTTGGAGGATAGAGTGGCCAGGAAAGCCCGCAGCCCCAAAGTCTGGGTGGCAATGCAAGTAGTTCCCAGAGACCTTGAAAGAAAGCAAGAGTTGTTCTGGCTGCCACCTTGGCTGTGGGAGCCAGGCCAGGACGTTCGGCATATTGGAGGCCGGTGCTGGGGGAAAGTGAAAAAAATGTTCTTTGGAGGATAGAGTGGCCAGGAAAGCGTGCAGCCCCAAAGTCTGGGTGGCATTGCAAGTAGTTCCCAGAGACCTTGAAAGAAAGCAAGAGTTGTTCTGGCTGCCACCTTGGCTGTGGGAGCCAGGCCAGGACGTTCGGCATATTGCGGTCCGGATCAGGGGTAAAGTGAAAAATATGTGCTTTTGAGGATAGAGTGGCCAGGAAAGCCCGCAGCCCCAAAGTCTGGGTGGCAATGCAAGTAGTTCCCAGAGACCTTGAAAGAAAGCAAGAGTTGTTCTGGCTGCCACCTTGGCTGTGGGAGCCAGGCCAGGACGTTCGGCATATTTGAGGCCGGTGCTGGGGGAAAGTGAAAAAAAGGTTCTTTGGAGGACAGAGTGGCCAGGAAAGCCCGCAGCCCCAAAGTCTGGGTGGCATTGCAAGTAGTTCCCAGAGACCATGAAAGAAAGCAAGAGTTGATCTGGCTGCCACCTTGGCTGTGGGAGCCAGGCCAGGACGTTCGGCATATTGGAGGCCGGTGCTGGGGGAAAGTGAAAAAAAGGTTCTTTGGAGGATAGAGTGGCCAGGAAAGCCCGCAGCCCCAAAGTCTGGGTGGCAATGCAAGTAGTTCCCAGAGACCTTGAAAGAAAGCAAGAGTTGATCTGGCTGCCACCTTGGGTGTGGGAGCCAGGCCAGGACGTTCGGCATATTGGAGGCCGGTGCTGGGGGAAAGTGAAAAAAAGGTTCTTTGGAGGACAGAGTGGCCAGGAAAGCGTGCAGCCCCAAAGTCTGGGTGGCAATGCAAGTAGTTCCCAGAGACCATGAAAGAAAGCAAGAGTTGTTCTGGCTGCCACCTTGGCTGTGGGAGCCAGGCCAGGACGTTCGGCATATTGGAGGCCGGTGCTGGGGGAAAGTGAAAAAAAGGTTCTTTGGAGGACAGAGTGGCCAGGAAAGCCCGCAGCCCCAAAGTCTGGGTGGCAATGCAAGTAGTTCCCAGAGACCTTGAAAGAAAGCAAGAGTTGTTCTGGCTGCCACCTTGGCTGTGGGAGCCAGGCCAGGACGTTCGGCATATTGGAGGCCGGTGCTGGGGGAAAGTGAAAAAAAGGTTCTTTGGAGGATAGAGTGGCCAGGAAAGCGTGCAGCCCCAAAGTCTGGGTGGCATTGCAAGTAGTTCCCAGAGACCATGAAAGAAAGCAAGAGTTGATCTGGCTGCCACCTTGGCTGTGGGAGCCAGGCCAGGACGTTCGGCATATTGGAGGCCGGTGCTGGGGGAAAGTGAAAAAAAGGTTCTTGTGAGGACAGAGTGGCCAGGAAAGCCCGCAGCCCCAAAGTCTGGGTGGCAATGCAAGTAGTTCCCAGAGACCTTGAAAGAAAGCAAGAGTTGTTCTGGCTGCCACCTTGGCTGTGGGAGCCAGGCCAGGACGTTCGGCATATTGGAGGCCGGTGCTGGGGGAAAGTGAAAAAAAGGTTCTTTGGAGGATAGAGTGGCCAGGAAAGCGTGCAGCCCCAAAGTCTGGGTGGCAATGCAAGTAGTTCCCAGAGACCATGAAAGAAAGCAAGAGTTGTTCTGGCTGCCACCTTGGCTGTGGGAGCCAGGCCAGGACGTTCGGCATATTGGGGTCCGGTGCTGGGGGAAAGTGAAAAAAAGGTTCTTTGGAGGATAGAGTGGCCAGGAAAGCCCGCAGCCCCAAAGTCTGGGTGGCAATGCAAGTAGTTCCCAGAGACCTTGAAAGAAAGCAAGAGTTGTTCTGGCTGCCACCTTGGCTGTGGGAGCCAGGCCAGGACGTTCGGCATATTGGAGGCCGGTGCTGGGGGAAAGTGAAAAAAATGTTCTTTGGAGGATAGAGTGGCCAGGAAAGCGTGCAGCCCCAAAGTCTGGGTGGCATTGCAAGTAGTTCCCAGAGACCTTGAAAGAAAGCAAGAGTTGTTCTGGCTGCCACCTTGGCTGTGGGAGCCAGGCCAGGACGTTCGGCATATTGCGGTCCGGATCAGGGGTAAAGTGAAAAATATGTGCTTTTGAGGATAGAGTGGCCAGGAAAGCCCGCAGCCCCAAAGTCTGGGTGGCAATGCAAGTAGTTCCCAGAGACCTTGAAAGAAAGCAAGAGTTGTTCTGGCTGCCACCTTGGCTGTGGGAGCCAGGCCAGGACGTTCGGCATATTTGAGGCCGGTGCTGGGGGAAAGTGAAAAAAAGGTTCTTTGGAGGACAGAGTGGCCAGGAAAGCCCGCAGCCCCAAAGTCTGGGTGGCATTGCAAGTAGTTCCCAGAGACCATGAAAGAAAGCAAGAGTTGATCTGGCTGCCACCTTGGCTGTGGGAGCCAGGCCAGGACGTTCGGCATATTGGAGGCCGGTGCTGGGGGAAAGTGAAAAAAAGGTTCTTTGGAGGATAGAGTGGCCAGGAAAGCCCGCAGCCCCAAAGTCTGGGTGGCAATGCAAGTAGTTCCCAGAGACCTTGAAAGAAAGCAAGAGTTGATCTGGCTGCCACCTTGGGTGTGGGAGCCAGGCCAGGACGTTCGGCATATTGGAGGCCGGTGCTGGGGGAAAGTGAAAAAAAGGTTCTTTGGAGGACAGAGTGGCCAGGAAAGCGTGCAGCCCCAAAGTCTGGGTGGCAATGCAAGTAGTTCCCAGAGACCATGAAAGAAAGCAAGAGTTGTTCTGGCTGCCACCTTGGCTGTGGGAGCCAGGCCAGGACGTTCGGCATATTGGAGGCCGGTGCTGGGGGAAAGTGAAAAAAAGGTTCTTTGGAGGACAGAGTGGCCAGGAAAGCCCGCAGCCCCAAAGTCTGGGTGGCAATGCAAGTAGTTCCCAGAGACCTTGAAAGAAAGCAAGAGTTGTTCTGGCTGCCACCTTGGCTGTGGGAGCCAGGCCAGGACGTTCGGCATATTGGAGGCCGGTGCTGGGGGAAAGTGAAAAAAAGGTTCTTTGGAGGATAGAGTGGCCAGGAAAGCGTGCAGCCCCAAAGTCTGGGTGGCATTGCAAGTAGTTCCCAGAGACCATGAAAGAAAGCAAGAGTTGATCTGGCTGCCACCTTGGCTGTGGGAGCCAGGCCAGGACGTTCGGCATATTGGAGGCCGGTGCTGGGGGAAAGTGAAAAAAAGGTTCTTGTGAGGACAGAGTGGCCAGGAAAGCCCGCAGCCCCAAAGTCTGGGTGGCAATGCAAGTAGTTCCCAGAGACCTTGAAAGAAAGCAAGAGTTGTTCTGGCTGCCACCTTGGCTGTGGGAGCCAGGCCAGGACGTTCGGCATATTGGAGGCCGGTGCTGGGGGAAAGTGAAAAAAAGGTTCTTTGGAGGATAGAGTGGCCAGGAAAGCGTGCAGCCCCAAAGTCTGGGTGGCAATGCAAGTAGTTCCCAGAGACCATGAAAGAAAGCAAGAGTTGTTCTGGCTGCCACCTTGGCTGTGGGAGCCAGGCCAGGACGTTCGGCATATTGGGGTCCGGTGCTGGGGGAAAGTGAAAAAAAGGTTCTTTGGAGGATAGAGTGGCCAGGAAAGCCCGCAGCCCCAAAGTCTGGGTGGCAATGCAAGTAGTTCCCAGAGACCTTGAAAGAAAGCAAGAGTTGTTCTGGCTGCCACCTTGGCTGTGGGAGCCAGGCCAGGACGTTCGGCATATTGGAGGCCGGTGCTGGGGGAAAGTGAAAAAAATGTTCTTTGGAGGATAGAGTGGCCAGGAAAGCGTGCAGCCCCAAAGTCTGGGTGGCATTGCAAGTAGTTCCCAGAGACCTTGAAAGAAAGCAAGAGTTGTTCTGGCTGCCACCTTGGCTGTGGGAGCCAGGCCAGGACGTTCGGCATATTGCGGTCCGGATCAGGGGTAAAGTGAAAAATATGTGCTTTTGAGGATAGAGTGGCCAGGAAAGCCCGCAGCCCCAAAGTCTGGGTGGCAATGCAAGTAGTTCCCAGAGACCTTGAAAGAAAGCAAGAGTTGTTCTGGCTGCCACCTTGGCTGTGGGAGCCAGGCCAGGACGTTCGGCATATTTGAGGCCGGTGCTGGGGGAAAGTGAAAAAAAGGTTCTTTGGAGGACAGAGTGGCCAGGAAAGCCCGCAGCCCCAAAGTCTGGGTGGCATTGCAAGTAGTTCCCAGAGACCATGAAAGAAAGCAAGAGTTGATCTGGCTGCCACCTTGGCTGTGGGAGCCAGGCCAGGACGTTCGGCATATTGGAGGCCGGTGCTGGGGGAAAGTGAAAAAAAGGTTCTTTGGAGGATAGAGTGGCCAGGAAAGCCCGCAGCCCCAAAGTCTGGGTGGCAATGCAAGTAGTTCCCAGAGACCTTGAAAGAAAGCAAGAGTTGATCTGGCTGCCACCTTGGGTGTGGGAGCCAGGCCAGGACGTTCGGCATATTGGAGGCCGGTGCTGGGGGAAAGTGAAAAAAAGGTTCTTTGGAGGACAGAGTGGCCAGGAAAGCGTGCAGCCCCAAAGTCTGGGTGGCAATGCAAGTAGTTCCCAGAGACCATGAAAGAAAGCAAGAGTTGTTCTGGCTGCCACCTTGGCTGTGGGAGCCAGGCCAGGACGTTCGGCATATTGGAGGCCGGTGCTGGGGGAAAGTGAAAAAAAGGTTCTTTGGAGGACAGAGTGGCCAGGAAAGCCCGCAGCCCCAAAGTCTGGGTGGCAATGCAAGTAGTTCCCAGAGACCTTGAAAGAAAGCAAGAGTTGTTCTGGCTGCCACCTTGGCTGTGGGAGCCAGGCCAGGACGTTCGGCATATTGGAGGCCGGTGCTGGGGGAAAGTGAAAAAAAGGTTCTTTGGAGGATAGAGTGGCCAGGAAAGCGTGCAGCCCCAAAGTCTGGGTGGCAATGCAAGTAGTTCCCAGAGACCATGAAAGAAAGCAAGAGTTGTTCTGGCTGCCACCTTGGCTGTGGGAGCCAGGCCAGGACGTTCGGCATATTGGGGTCCGGTGCTGGGGGAAAGTGAAAAAAAGGTTCTTTGGAGGATAGAGTGGCCAGGAAAGCCCGCAGCCCCAAAGTCTGGGTGGCAATGCAAGTAGTTCCCAGAGACCTTGAAAGAAAGCAAGAGTTGTTCTGGCTGCCACCTTGGCTGTGGGAGCCAGGCCAGGACGTTCGGCATATTGGAGGCCGGTGCTGGGGGAAAGTGAAAAAAAGGTTCTTTGGAGGATAGAGTGGCCAGGAAAGCCCGCAGCCCCAAAGTCTGGGTGGCAATGCAAGTAGTTCCCAGAGACCTTGAAAGAAAGCAAGAGTTGTTCTGGCTGCCACCTTGGCTGTGGGAGCCAGGCCACGACGTTCGGCATATTGGAGGCCGGTGCTGGGGGAAAGTGAAAAAAAGGTGCTTGTGAGGACAGAGTGGCCAGGAAAGCCCGCAGCCCCAAAGTCTGGGTGGCAATGCAAGTAGTTCCCAGAGACCATGAAAGAAAGCAAGAGTTGTTCTGGCTGCCACCTTGGCTGTGGGAGCCAGGCCAGGACGTTCGGCATATTTGAGGCCGGTGCTGGGGGAAAGTGAAAAAAAGGTTCTTTTGAGGACAGAGTGGCCAGGAAAGCCCGCAGCCCCAAAGTCTGGGTGGCATTGCAAGTAGTTCCCAGAGACCATGAAAGAAAGCAAGAGTTGTTCTGGCTGCCACCTTGGCTGTGGGAGCCAGGCCAGGACGTTCGGCATATTGGGGTCCGGTGCTGGGGGAAAGTGAAAAAAAGGTTCTTTGGAGGATAGAGTGGCCAGGAAAGCCCGCAGCCCCAAAGTCTGGGTGGCAATGCAAGTAGTTCCCAGAGACCTTGAAAGAAAGCAAGAGTTGTTCTGGCTGCCACCTTGGCTGTGGGAGCCAGGCCAGGACGTTCGGCATATTGGAGGCCGGTGCTGGGGGAAAGTGAAAAAAAGGTTCTTTGGAGGATAGAGTGGCCAGGAAAGCCCGCAGCCCCAAAGTCTGGGTGGCAATGCAAGTAGTTCCCAGAGACCTTGAAAGAAAGCAAGAGTTGTTCTGGCTGCCACCTTGGCTGTGGGAGCCAGGCCACGACGTTCGGCATATTGGAGGCCGGTGCTGGGGGAAAGTGAAAAAAAGGTGCTTGTGAGGACAGAGTGGCCAGGAAAGCCCGCAGCCCCAAAGTCTGGGTGGCAATGCAAGTAGTTCCCAGAGACCATGAAAGAAAGCAAGAGTTGTTCTGGCTGCCACCTTGGCTGTGGGAGCCAGGCCAGGACGTTCGGCATATTTGAGGCCGGTGCTGGGGGAAAGTGAAAAAAAGGTGCTTTTAAGGATAGAGTGGCCAGGAAAGCGTGCAGCCCCAAAGTCTGGGTGGCAATGCAAGTAGTTCCCAGAGACCATGAAAGAAAGCAAGAGTTGATCTGGCTGCCACCTTGGCTGTGGGAGCCAGGCCAGGACGTTCGGCATATTGGAGGCCGGTGCTGGGGGAAAGTGAAAAAAAGGTTCTTTGGAGGATAGAGTGGCCAGGAAAGCCCGCAGCCCCAAAGTCTGGGTGGCAATGCAAGTAGTTCCCAGAGACCATGAAAGAAAGCAAGAGTTGTTCTGGCTGCCACCTTGGCTGTGGGAGCCAGGCCAGGACGTTCGGCATATTGGAGGCCGGTGCTGGGGGAAAGTGAAAAAAAGGTTCTTTGGAGGATAGAGTGGCCAGGAAAGCCCGCAGCCCCAAAGTCTGGGTGGCAATGCAAGTAGTTCCCAGAGACCTTGAAAGAAAGCAAGAGTTGTTCTGGCTGCCACCTTGGCTGTGGGAGCCAGGCCAGGACGTTCAGCATATTGGGGTCCGGTTCAGGGGTAAAGTGAAAAATCTGTGCTTTTGAGGATAGAGTGGCCAGGAAAGCGTGCAGCCCCAAAGTCTGGGTGGCAATGCAAGTAGTTCCCAGAGACCTTGAAAGAAAGCAAGAGTTGTTCTGGCTGCCACCTTGGCTGTGGGAGCCAGGCCACGACGTTCGGCATATTGGGGTCCAGTGCTGGGGGAAAGTGAAAAAAAGGTGCTTGTGAGGACAGAGTGGCCAGGAAAGCGTGCAGCCCCAAAGTCTGGGTGGCAATGCAAGTAGTTCCCAGAGACCATGAAAGAAAGCAAGAGTTGATCTGGCTGCCACCTTGGGTGTGGGAGCCAGGCCAGGACGTTCGGCATATTGGAGGCCGGTGCTGGGGGAAAGTGAAAAAAAGGTTCTTTGGAGGATAGAGTGGCCAGGAAAGCGTGCAGCCCCAAAGTCTGGGTGGCAATGCAAGTAGTTCCCAGAGACCATGAAAGAAAGCAAGAGTTGTTCTGGCTGCCACCTTGGCTGTGGGAGCCAGGCCAGGACGTTCGGCATATTGGAGGCCGGTGCTGGGGGAAAGTGAAAAAAAGGTTCTTTGGAGGATAGAGTGGCCAGGAAAGCCCGCAGCCCCAAAGTCTGGGTGGCAATGCAAGTAGTTCCCAGAGACCTTGAAAGAAAGCAAGAGTTGTTCTGGCTGCCACCTTGGCTGTGGGAGCCAGGCCAGGACGTTCGGCATATTTGAGGCCGGTGCTGGGGGAAAGTGAAAAAAAGGTTCTTTGGAGGATAGAGTGGCCAGGAAAGCGTGCAGCCCCAAAGTCTGGGTGGCAATGCAAGTAGTTCCCAGAGACCTTGAAAGAAAGCAAGAGTTGTTCTGGCTGCCACCTTGGCTGTGGGAGCCAGGCCAGGACGTTCGGCATATTGGAGGCCAGTGCTGGGGGAAAGTGAAAAAAAGGTTCTTTGGAGGATAGAGTGGCCAGGAAAGCCCGCAGCCCCAAAGTCTGGGTGGCAATGCAAGTAGTTCCCAGAGACCTTGAAAGAAAGCAAGAGTTGTTCTGGCTGCCACCTTGGCTGTGGGAGCCAGGCCAGGACGTTCGGCATATTGGAGGCCGGTGCTGGGGGAAAGTGAAAAAAAGGTGCTTGTGAGGACAGAGTGGCCAGGAAAGCGTGCAGCCCCAAAGTCTGGGTGGCAATGCAAGTAGTTCCCAGAGACCATGAAAGAAAGCAAGAGTTGTTCTGGCTGCCACCTTGGCTGTGGGAGCCAGGCCAGGACGTTCGGCATATTGGAGGCCGGTGCTGGGGGAAAGTGAAAAAAAGGTTCTTTGGAGGACAGAGTGGCCAGGAAAGCCCGCAGCCCCAAAGTCTGGGTGGCAATGCAAGTAGTTCCCAGAGACCTTGAAAGAAAGCAAGAGTTGTTCTGGCTGCCACCTTGGCTGTGGGAGCCAGGCCAGGACGTTCGGCATATTGGAGGCCGGTGCTGGGGGAAAGTGAAAAAAAGGTTCTTTGGAGGACAGAGTGGCCAGGAAAGCGTGCAGCCCCAAAGTCTGGGTGGCAATGCAAGTAGTTCCCAGAGACCTTGAAAGAAAGCAAGAGTTGTTCTGGCTGCCACCTTGGCTGTGGGAGCCAGGCCAGGACGTTCGGCATATTGGAGGCCGGTGCTGGGGGAAAGTGAAAAAAAGGTTCTTTGGAGGACAGAGTGGCCAGGAAAGCGTGCAGCCCCAAAGTCTGGGTGGCAATGCAAGTAGTTCCCAGAGACCATGAAAGAAAGCAAGATTTGATCTGGCTGCCACCTTGGGAGTGGGAGCCAGGCCAGGACGTTCGGCATATTGGAGGCCGGTGCTGGGGGAAAGTGAAAAAAAGGTTCTTTGGAGGATAGAGTGGCCAGGAAAGCCCGCAGCCCCAAAGTCTGGGTGGCAATGCAAGTAGTTCCCAGAGACCATGAAAGAAAGCAAGAGTTGTTCTGGCTGCCACCTTGGCTGTGGGAGCCAGGCCAGGACGTTCGGCATATTTGAGGCCGGTGCTGGGGGAAAGTGAAAAAAGGTTCTTTGGAGGATAGAGTGGCCAGGAAAGCGTGCAGCCCCAAAGTCTGGGTGGCAATGCAAGTAGTTCCCAGAGACCATGAAAGAAAGCAAGAGTTGATCTGGCTGCCACCTTGGCTGTGGGAGCCAGGCCAGGACGTTCGGCATATTGGAGGCCGGTGCTGGGGGAAAGTGAAAAAAAGGTTCTTTGGAGGACAGAGTGGCCAGGAAAGCCCGCAGCCCCAAAGTCTGGGTGGCAATGCAAGTAGTTCCCAGAGACCTTGAAAGAAAGCAAGAGTTGTTCTGGCTGCCACCTTGGCTGTGGGAGCCAGGCCAGGACGTTCGGCATATTGGAGGCCGGTGCTGGGGGAAAGTGAAAAAAAGGTTCTTTGGAGGATAGAGTGGCCAGGAAAGCCCGCAGCCCCAAAGTCTGGGTGGCAATGCAAGTAGTTCCCAGAGACCTTGAAAGAAAGCAAGAGTTGTTCTGGCTGCCACCTTGGCTGTGGGAGCCAGGCCAGGACGTTCGGCATATTGGAGGCCGGTGCTGGGGGAAAGTGAAAAAAAGGTGCTTGTGAGGACAGAGTGGCCAGGAAAGCCCGCAGCCCCAAAGTCTGGGTGGCAATGCAAGTAGTTCCCAGAGACCTTGAAAGAAAGCAAGAGTTGTTCTGGCTGCCACCTTGGCTGTGGGAGCCAGGCCAGGATGTTCGGCATATTGGAGGCCGGTGCTGGGGGAAAGTGAAAAAAAGGTTCTTTGGAGGATAGAGTGGCCAGGAAAGCCCGCAGCCCCAAAGTCTGGGTGGCAATGCAAGTAGTTCCCAGAGACCATGAAAGAAAGCAAGAGTTGTTCTGGCTGCCACCTTGGCTGTGGGAGCCAGGCCAGGACGTTCGGCATATTGGAGGCCGGTGCTGGGGGGAAAGTGAAAAAAAGGTTCTTTGGAGGATAGAGTGGCCAGGAAAGCCCGCAGCCCCAAAGTCTGGGTGGCAATGCAAGTAGTTCCCAGAGACCTTGAAAGAAAGCAAGAGTTGTTCTGGCTGCCACCTTGGCTGTGGGAGCCAGGCCAGGACGTTCGGCATATTGGAGGCCGGTGCTGGGGGAAAGTGAAAAAAAGGTTCTTTGGAGGACAGAGTGGCCAGGAAAGCCCGCAGCCCCAAAGTCTGGGTGGCATTGCAAGTAGTTCCCAGAGACCATGAAAGAAAGCAAGAGTTGTTCTGGCTGCCACCTTGGCTGTGGGAGCCAGGCCACGACGTTCGGCATATTGGAGGCCGGTGCTGGGGGAAAGTGAAAAAAAGGTTCTTTTGAGGATAGAGTGGCCAGGAAAGCCCGCAGCCCCAAAGTCTGGGTGGCAATGCAAGTAGTTCCCAGAGACCTTGAAAGAAAGCAAGAGTTGTTCTGGCTGCCACCTTGGCTGTGGGAGCCAGGCCAGGACGTTCGGCATATTGGAGGCCGGTGCTGGGGGAAAGTGAAAAAAAGGTTCTTTGGAGGATAGAGTGGCCAGGAAAGCCCGCAGCCCCAAAGTCTGGGTGGCATTGCAAGTAGTTCCCAGAGACCTTGAAAGAAAGCAAGAGTTGTTCTGGCTGCCACCTTGGCTGTGGGAGCCAGGCCACGACGTTCAGCATATGGGGGTCCGGTTCAGGGGTAAAGTGAAAAATATGTGCTTTTGAGGATAGAGTGGCCAGGAAAGCCCGCAGCCCCAAAGTCTGGGTGGCAATGCAAGTAGTTCCCAGAGACCTTGAAAGAAAGCAAGAGTTGTTCTGGCTGCCACCTTGGCTGTGGGAGCCAGGCCAGGACGTTCGGCATATTTGAGGCCGGTGCTGGGGGAAAGTGAAAAAAAGGTTCTTTGGAGGACAGAGTGGCCAGGAAAGCCCGCAGCCCCAAAGTCTGGGTGGCATTGCAAGTAGTTCCCAGAGACCATGAAAGAAAGCAAGAGTTGATCTGGCTGCCACCTTGGCTGTGGGAGCCAGGCCAGGACGTTCGGCATATTGGAGGCCGGTGCTGGGGGAAAGTGAAAAAAAGGTTCTTTGTAGGATAGAGTGGCCAGGAAAGCGTGCAGCCCCAAAGTCTGGGTGGCAATGCAAGTAGTTCCCAGAGACCTTGAAAGAAAGCAAGAGTTGTTCTGGCTGCCACCTTGGCTGTGGGAGCCAGGCCAGGACGTTCGGCATATTTGAGGCCGGTGCTGGGGGAAAGTGAAAAAAAGGTTCTTTGGAGGATAGAGTGGCCAGGAAAGCGTGCAGCCCCAAAGTCTGGGTGGCATTGCAAGTAGTTCCCAGAGACCATGAAAGAAAGCAAGAGTTGATCTGGCTGCCACCTTGGCTGTGGGAGCCAGGCCAGGACGTTCGGCATATTGGAGGCCGGTGCTGGGGGAAAGTGAAAAAAAGGTTCTTTGGAGGATAGAGTGGCCAGGAAAGCCCGTAGCCCCAAAGTCTGGGTGGCAATGCAAGTAGTTCCCAGAGACCTTGAAATAAAGCAAGAGTTGTTCTGGCTGCCACCTTGGCTGTGGGAGCCAGGCCAGGACGTTCAGCATATTGGGGGCCGGTGCTGGGGTAAAGTGAAAAAAAGGTGCTTTTGAGGATAGAGTGGCCAGGAAAGCCCGCAGCCCCAAAGTCTGGGTGGCAATGCAAGTAGTTCCCAGAGACCTTGAAAGAAAGCAAGAGTTGTTCTGGCTGCCACCTTGGCTGTGGGAGCCAGGCCACGACGTTTGGCATATTGGAGGCCGGTGCTGGGGGAAAGTGAAAAAAAGGTTCTTTGGAGGATAGAGTGGCCAGGAAAGCCCGCAGCCCCAAAGTCTGGGTGGCAATGCAAGTAGTTCCCAGAGACCATGAAAGAAAGCAAGAGTTGTTCTGGCTGCCACCTTGGCTGTGGGAGCCAGGCCAGGACGTTCGGCATATTGGAGGCCGGTGCTGGGGGAAAGTGAAAAAAAGGTTCTTTGGAGGATAGAGTGGCCAGGAAAGCGTGCAGCCCCAAAGTCTGGGTGGCAATGCAAGTAGTTCCCAGAGACCTTGAAAGAAAGCAAGAGTTGTTCTGGCTGCCACCTTGGCTGTGGGAGCCAGGCCAGGACGTTCGGCATATTGGAGGCCGGTGCTGGGGGAAAGTGAAAAAAAGGTTCTTTGGAGGATAGAGTGGCCAGGAAAGCCCGCAGCCCCAAAGTCTGGGTGGCAATGCAAGTAGTTCCCAGAGACCATGAAAGAAAGCAAGAGTTGTTCTGGCTGCCACCTTGGCTGCGGGAGCCAGGCCAGGACGTTCGGCATATTGGGGTCCGGTGCTGGGGGAAAGTGAAAAAAAGGTTCTTTGGAGGATAGAGTGGCCAGGAAAGCCCGCAGCCCCAAAGTCTGGGTGGCAATGCAAGTAGTTCCCAGAGACCTTGAAAGAAAGCAAGAGTTGTTCTGGCTGCCACCTTGGCTGTGGGAGCCAGGCCAGGACGTTCGGCATATTGGAGGCCGGTGCTGGGGGAAAGTGAAAAAAAGGTTCTTTGGAGGACAGAGTGGCCAGGAAAGCCCGCAGCCCCAAAGTCTGGGTGGCATTGCAAGTAGTTCCCAGAGACCATGAAAGAAAGCAAGAGTTGTTCTGGCTGCCACCTTGGCTGTGGGAGCCAGGCCACGACGTTCGGCATATTGGAGGCCGGTGCTGGGGGAAAGTGAAAAAAAGGTTCTTTTGAGGATAGAGTGGCCAGGAAAGCCCGCAGCCCCAAAGTCTGGGTGGCAATGCAAGTAGTTCCCAGAGACCTTGAAAGAAAGCAAGAGTTGTTCTGGCTGCCACCTTGGCTGTGGGAGCCAGGCCAGGACGTTCGGCATATTGGAGGCCGGTGCTGGGGGAAAGTGAAAAAAAGGTTCTTTGTAGGATAGAGTGGCCAGGAAAGCCCGCAGCCCCAAAGTCTGGGTGGCATTGCAAGTAGTTCCCAGAGACCTTGAAAGAAAGCAAGAGTTGTTCTGGCTGCCACCTTGGCTGTGGGAGCCAGGCCACGACGTTCAGCATATGGGGGTCCGGTTCAGGGGTAAAGTGAAAAATATGTGCTTTTGAGGATAGAGTGGCCAGGAAAGCCCGCAGCCCCAAAGTCTGGGTGGCAATGCAAGTAGTTCCCAGAGACCTTGAAAGAAAGCAAGAGTTGTTCTGGCTGCCACCTTGGCTGTGGGAGCCAGGCCAGGACGTTCGGCATATTTGAGGCCGGTGCTGGGGGAAAGTGAAAAAAAGGTTCTTTGGAGGACAGAGTGGCCAGGAAAGCCCGCAGCCCCAAAGTCTGGGTGGCATTGCAAGTAGTTCCCAGAGACCATGAAAGAAAGCAAGAGTTGATCTGGCTGCCACCTTGGCTGTGGGAGCCAGGCCAGGACGTTCGGCATATTGGAGGCCGGTGCTGGGGGAAAGTGAAAAAAAGGTTCTTTGTAGGATAGAGTGGCCAGGAAAGCGTGCAGCCCCAAAGTCTGGGTGGCAATGCAAGTAGTTCCCAGAGACCTTGAAAGAAAGCAAGAGTTGTTCTGGCTGCCACCTTGGCTGTGGGAGCCAGGCCAGGACGTTCGGCATATTTGAGGCCGGTGCTGGGGAAAGTGAAAAAAAGGTTCTTTGGAGGATAGAGTGGCCAGGAAAGCGTGCAGCCCCAAAGTCTGGGTGGCATTGCAAGTAGTTCCCAGAGACCATGAAAGAAAGCAAGAGTTGATCTGGCTGCCACCTTGGCTGTGGGAGCCAGGCCAGGACGTTCGGCATATTGGAGGCCGGTGCTGGGGGAAAGTGAAAAAAAGGTTCTTTGGAGGATAGAGTGGCCAGGAAAGCCCGTAGCCCCAAAGTCTGGGTGGCAATGCAAGTAGTTCCCAGAGACCTTGAAATAAAGCAAGAGTTGTTCTGGCTGCCACCTTGGCTGTGGGAGCCAGGCCAGGACGTTCAGCATATTGGGGGCCGGTGCTGGGGTAAAGTGAAAAAAAGGTGCTTTTGAGGATAGAGTGGCCAGGAAAGCCCGCAGCCCCAAAGTCTGGGTGGCAATGCAAGTAGTTCCCAGAGACCTTGAAAGAAAGCAAGAGTTGTTCTGGCTGCCACCTTGGCTGTGGGAGCCAGGCCACGACGTTTGGCATATTGGAGGCCGGTGCTGGGGGAAAGTGAAAAAAAGGTTCTTTGGAGGATAGAGTGGCCAGGAAAGCCCGCAACCCCAAAGTCTGGGTGGCATTGCAAGTAGTTCCCAGAGACCTTGAAAGAAAGCAAGAGTTGTTCTGGCTGCCACCTTGGCTGTGGGAGCCAGGCCAGGACGTTCGGCATATTGGAGGCCGGTGCTGGGGGAAAGTGAAAAAAAGGTTCTTTGGAGGATAGAGTGGCCAGGAAAGCGTGCAGCCCCAAAGTCTGGGTGGCATTGCAAGTAGTTCCCAGAGACCATGAAAGAAAGCAAGAGTTGATCTGGCTGCCACCTTGGCTGTGGGAGCCAGGCCAGGACGTTCGGCATATTGGAGGCCGGTGCTGGGGGAAAGTGAAAAAAAGGTTCTTTGGAGGATAGAGTGGCCAGGAAAGCCCGCAGCCCCAAAGTCTGGGTGGCAATGCAAGTAGTTCCCAGAGACCTTGAAATAAAGCAAGAGTTGATCTGGCTGCCACCTTGGCTGTGGGAGCCAGGCCAGGACGTTCAGCATATTGGGGGCCGGTGCTGGGGTAAAGTGAAAAAAAGGTGCTTGTGAGGACAGAGTGGCCAGGAAAGCCGCAGCCCCAAAGTCTGGGTGGCAATGCAAGTAGTTCCCAGAGACCTTGAAAGAAAGCAAGAGTTGTTCTGGCTGCCACCTTGGCTGTGGGAGCCAGGCCACGACGTTCGGCATATTGGAGGCCGGTGCTGGGGGAAAGTGAAAAAAAGGTTCTTTGGAGGATAGAGTGGCCAGGAAAGCCCGCAGCCCCAAAGTCTGGGTGGCAATGCAAGTAGTTCCCAGAGACCATGAAAGAAAGCAAGAGTTGTTCTGGCTGCCACCTTGGCTGTGGGAGCCAGGCCAGGACGTTCGGCATATTGGAGGCCGGTGCTGGGGGAAAGTGAAAAAAAGGTTCTTTGGAGGATAGAGTGGCCAGGAAAGCCCGCAGCCCCAAAGTCTGGGTGGCAATGCAAGTAGTTCCCAGAGACCTTGAAAGAAAGCAAGAGTTGTTCTGGCTGCCACCTTGGCTGTGGGAGCCAGGCCAGGACGTTCGGCATATTTGAGGCCGGTGCTGGGGGAAAGTGAAAAAAAGGTTCTTTGGAGGATAGAGTGGCCAGGAAAGCGTGCAGCCCCAAAGTCTGGGTGGCAATGCAAGTAGTTCCCAGAGACCTTGAAAGAAAGCAAGAGTTGTTCTGGCTGCCACCTTGGCTGTGGGAGCCAGGCCAGGACGTTCGGCATATTGGAGGCCGGTGCTGGGGGAAAGTGAAAAAAAGGTTCTTTGGAGGATAGAGTGGCCAGGAAAGCCCGCAGCCCCAAAGTCTGGGTGGCATTGCAAGTAGTTCCCAGAGACCATGAAAGAAAGCAAGAGTTGTTCTGGCTGCCACCTTGGCTGTGGGAGCCAGGCCAGGACGTTCGGCATATTGGAGGCCGGTGCTGGGGGAAAGTGAAAAAAAGGTGCTTGTGAGGACAGAGTGGCCAGGAAAGCCCGCAGCCCCAAAGTCTGGGTGGCAATGCAAGTAGTTCCCAGAGACCTTGAAAGAAAGCAAGAGTTGTTCTGGCTGCCACCTTGGCTGTGGGAGCCAGGCCAGGACGTTCGGCATATTGGAGGCCGGTGCTGGGGGAAAGTGAAAAAAAGGTTCTTTGGAGGATAGAGTGGCCAGGAAAGCCCGCAGCCCCAAAGTCTGGGTGGCAATGCAAGTAGTTCCCAGAGACCATGAAAGAAAGCAAGAGTTGTTCTGGCTGCCACCTTGGCTTTGGGAGCCAGGCCAGGACGTTCGGCATATTGGGGTCCGGTGCTGGGGGAAAGTGAAAAAAAGGTTCTTTGGAGGATAGAGTGGCCAGGAAAGCCCGCAGCCCCAAAGTCTGGGTGGCAATGCAAGTAGTTCCCAGAGACCTTGAAAGAAAGCAAGAGTTGTTCTGGCTGCCACCTTGGCTGTGGGAGCCAGGCCAGGACGTTCGGCATATTGGAGGCCGGTGCTGGGGGAAAGTGAAAAAAAGGTTCTTTGGAGGATAGAGTGGCCAGGAAAGCGTGCAGCCCCAAAGTCTGGGTGGCAATGCAAGTAGTTCCCAGAGACCTTGAAAGAAAGCAAGAGTTGTTCTGGCTGCCACCTTGGCTGTGGGAGCCAGGCCACGACGTTCGGCATATTGGAGGCCGGTGCTGGGGGAAAGTGAAAAAAAGGTGCTTGTGAGGACAGAGTGGCCAGGAAAGCGTGCAGCCCCAAAGTCTGGGTGGCAATGCAAGTAGTTCCCAGAGACCATGAAAGAAAGCAAGAGTTGTTCTGGCTGCCACCTTGGCTGTGGGAGCCAGGCCACGACGTTCGGCATATTGGAGGCCGGTGCTGGGGGAAAGTGAAAAAAAGGTTCTTTGGAGGACAGAGTGGCCAGGAAAGCCCGCAGCCCCAAAGTCTGGGTGGCATTGCAAGTAGTTCCCAGAGACCATGAAAGAAAGCAAGAGTTGTTCTGGCTGCCACCTTGGCTGTGGGAGCCAGGCCAGGACGTTCGGCATATTGGAGGCCGGTGCTGGGGGAAAGTGAAAAAAAGGTTCTTTGGAGGATAGAGTGGCCAGGAAAGCCCGCAGCCCCAAAGTCTGGGTGGCAATGCAAGTAGTTCCCAGAGACCATGAAAGAAAGCAAGAGTTGTTCTGGCTGCCACCTTGGCTGTGGGAGCCAGGCCAGGACGTTCGGCATATTGGAGGCCGGTGCTGGGGGAAAGTGAAAAAAAGGTTCTTTGGAGGATAGAGTGGCCAGGAAAGCCCGCAGCCCCAAAGTCTGGGTGGCATTGCAAGTAGTTCCCAGAGACCTTGAAAGAAAGCAAGAGTTGTTCTGGCTGCCACCTTGGCTGTGGGAGCCAGGCCAGGACGTTTAGCATATGGGGGTCCGTTTCAGGGGTAAAGTGAAAAATATGTGCTTTTGAGGATAGAGTGGCCAGGAAAGCCCGCAGCCCCAAAGTCTGGGTGGCAATGCAAGTAGTTCCCAGAGACCTTGAAAGAAAGCAAGAGTTGTTCTGGCTGCCACCTTGGCTGTGGGAGCCAGGCCAGGACGTTCGGCATATTTGAGGCCGGTGCTGGGGGAAAGTGAAAAAAAGGTTCTTTGGAGGACAGAGTGGCCAGGAAAGCCCGCAGCCCCAAAGTCTGGGTGGCATTGCAAGTAGTTCCCAGAGACCATGAAAGAAAGCAAGAGTTGATCTGGCTGCCACCTTGGCTGTGGGAGCCAGGCCAGGACGTTCGGCATATTGGAGGCCGGTGCTGGGGGAAAGTGAAAAAAAGGTTCTTTGTAGGATAGAGTGGCCAGGAAAGCGTGCAGCCCCAAAGTCTGGGTGGCAATGCAAGTAGTTCCCAGAGACCTTGAAAGAAAGCAAGAGTTGTTCTGGCTGCCACCTTGGCTGTGGGAGCCAGGCCAGGACGTTCGGCATATTTGAGGCCGGTGCTGGGGGAAAGTGAAAAAAAGGTTCTTTGGAGGATAGAGTGGCCAGGAAAGCCCGCAGCCCCAAAGTCTGGGTGGCATTGCAAGTAGTTCCCAGAGACCATGAAAGAAAGCAAGAGTTGTTCTGGCTGCCACCTTGGCTGTGGGAGCCAGGCCAGGACGTTCGGCATATTGGAGGCCGGTGCTGGGGGAAAGTGAAAAAAAGGTGCTTGTGAGGACAGAGTGGCCAGGAAAGCCCGCAGCCCCAAAGTCTGGGTGGCAATGCAAGTAGTTCCCAGAGACCTTGAAAGAAAGCAAGAGTTGTTCTGGCTGCCACCTTGGCTGTGGGAGCCAGGCCAGGACGTTCGGCATATTGGAGGCCGGTGCTGGGGGAAAGTGAAAAAAAGGTTCTTTGGAGGATAGAGTGGCCAGGAAAGCCCGCAGCCCCAAAGTCTGGGTGGCAATGCAAGTAGTTCCCAGAGACCATGAAAGAAAGCAAGAGTTGTTCTGGCTGCCACCTTGGCTTTGGGAGCCAGGCCAGGACGTTCGGCATATTGGGGTCCGGTGCTGGGGGAAAGTGAAAAAAAGGTTCTTTGGAGGATAGAGTGGCCAGGAAAGCGTGCAGCCCCAAAGTCTGGGTGGCAATGCAAGTAGTTCCCAGAGACCTTGAAAGAAAGCAAGAGTTGTTCTGGCTGCCACCTTGGCTGTGGGAGCCAGGCCAGGACGTTCGGCATATTGGAGGCCGGTGCTGGGGGAAAGTGAAAAAAAGGTTCTTTGGAGGATAGAGTGGCCAGGAAAGCGTGCAGCCCCAAAGTCTGGGTGGCAATGCAAGTAGTTCCCAGAGACCATGAAAGAAAGCAAGAGTTGTTCTGGCTGCCACCTTGGCTGTGGGAGCCAGGCCAGGACGTTCGGCATATTGGAGGCCGGTGCTGGGGGAAAGTGAAAAAAAGGTTCTTTGGAGGATAGAGTGGCCAGGAAAGCCCGCAGCCCCAAAGTCTGGGTGGCATTGCAAGTAGTTCCCAGAGACCTTGAAAGAAAGCAAGAGTTGTTCTGGCTGCCACCTTGGCTGTGGGAGCCAGGCCAGGACGTTCGGCATATTGGAGGCCGGTGCTGGGGGAAAGTGAAAAAAAGGTTCTTTGGAGGATAGAGTGGCCAGGAAAGCCCGCAGCCCCAAAGTCTGGGTGGCAATGCAAGTAGTTCCCAGAGACCATGAAAGAAAGCAAGAGTTGTTCTGGCTGCCACCTTGGCTTTGGGAGCCAGGCCAGGACGTTCGGCATATTGGGGTCCGGTGCTGGGGGAAAGTGAAAAAAAGGTTCTTTGGAGGATAGAGTGGCCAGGAAAGCCCGCAGCCCCAAAGTCTGGGTGGCAATGCAAGTAGTTCCCAGAGACCTTGAAAGAAAGCAAGAGTTGTTCTGGCTGCCACCTTGGCTGTGGGAGCCAGGCCAGGACGTTCGGCATATTGGAGGCCGGTGCTGGGGGAAAGTGAAAAAAAGGTTCTTTGGAGGATAGAGTGGCCAGGAAAGCGTGCAGCCCCAAAGTCTGGGTGGCAATGCAAGTAGTTCCCAGAGACCATGAAAGAAAGCAAGAGTTGTTCTGGCTGCCACCTTGGCTGTGGGAGCCAGGCCAGGACGTTCGGCATATTGGAGGCCGGTGCTGGGGGAAAGTGAAAAAAAGGTTCTTTGGAGGATAGAGTGGCCAGGAAAGCCCGCAGCCCCAAAGTCTGGGTGGCATTGCAAGTAGTTCCCAGAGACCTTGAAAGAAAGCAAGAGTTGTTCTGGCTGCCACCTTGGCTGTGGGAGCCAGGCCAGGACGTTTAGCATATGGGGGTCCGTTTCAGGGGTAAAGTGAAAAATATGTGCTTTTGAGGATAGAGTGGCCAGGAAAGCCCGCAGCCCCAAAGTCTGGGTGGCAATGCAAGTAGTTCCCAGAGACCTTGAAAGAAAGCAAGAGTTGTTCTGGCTGCCACCTTGGCTGTGGGAGCCAGGCCAGGACGTTCGGCATATTTGAGGCCGGTGCTGGGGGAAAGTGAAAAAAAGGTTCTTTGGAGGACAGAGTGGCCAGGAAAGCCCGCAGCCCCAAAGTCTGGGTGGCATTGCAAGTAGTTCCCAGAGACCATGAAAGAAAGCAAGAGTTGATCTGGCTGCCACCTTGGCTGTGGGAGCCAGGCCAGGACGTTCGGCATATTGGAGGCCGGTGCTGGGGGAAAGTGAAAAAAAGGTTCTTTGTAGGATAGAGTGGCCAGGAAAGCGTGCAGCCCCAAAGTCTGGGTGGCAATGCAAGTAGTTCCCAGAGACCTTGAAAGAAAGCAAGAGTTGTTCTGGCTGCCACCTTGGCTGTGGGAGCCAGGCCAGGACGTTCGGCATATTTGAGGCCGGTGCTGGGGGAAAGTGAAAAAAAGGTTCTTTGGAGGATAGAGTGGCCAGGAAAGCCCGCAGCCCCAAAGTCTGGGTGGCATTGCAAGTAGTTCCCAGAGACCTTGAAATAAAGCAAGAGTTGTTCTGGCTGCCACCTTGGCTGTGGGAGCCAGGCCAGGACGTTCAGCATATTGGGGGCCGGTGCTGGGGTAAAGTGAAAAAAAGGTGCTTTTGAGGATAGAGTGGCCAGGAAAGCCCGCAGCCCCAAAGTCTGGGTGGCAATGCAAGTAGTTCCCAGAGACCTTGAAAGAAAGCAAGAGTTGTTCTGGCTGCCACCTTGGCTGTGGGAGCCAGGCCAGGACGTTCGGCATATTTGAGGCCGGTGCTGGGGGAAAGTGAAAAAAAGGTTCTTTGGAGGATAGAGTGGCCAGGAAAGCGTGCAGCCCCAAAGTCTGGGTGGCAATGCAAGTAGTTCCCAGAGACCTTGAAAGAAAGCAAGAGTTGTTCTGGCTGCCACCTTGGCTGTGGAAGCCAGGCCAGGACGTTCGGCATATTGGAGGCCGGTGCTGGGGGAAAGTGAAAAAAAGGTTCTTTGGAGGATAGAGTGGCCAGGAAAGCCCGCAGCCCCAAAGTCTGGGTGGCATTGCAAGTAGTTCCCAGAGACCATGAAAGAAAGCAAGAGTTGTTCTGGCTGCCACCTTGGCTGTGGGAGCCAGGCCAGGACGTTCGGCATATTGGAGGCCGGTGCTGGGGGAAAGTGAAAAAAAGGTGCTTGTGAGGACAGAGTGGCCAGGAAAGCCCGCAGCCCCAAAGTCTGGGTGGCAATGCAAGTAGTTCCCAGAGACCTTGAAAGAAAGCAAGAGTTGTTCTGGCTGCCACCTTGGCTGTGGGAGCCAGGCCAGGACGTTCGGCATATTGGAGGCCGGTGCTGGGGGAAAGTGAAAAAAAGGTTCTTTGGAGGATAGAGTGGCCAGGAAAGCCCGCAGCCCCAAAGTCTGGGTGGCAATGCAAGTAGTTCCCAGAGACCATGAAAGAAAGCAAGAGTTGATCTGGCTGCCACCTTGGCTGTGGGAGCCAGGCCAGGACGTTCGGCATATTGGGGTCCGGTGCTGGGGGAAAGTGAAAAAAAGGTTCTTTGGAGGATAGAGTGGCCAGGAAAGCCCGCAGCCCCAAAGTCTGGGTGGCAATGCAAGTAGTTCCCAGAGACCTTGAAAGAAAGCAAGAGTTGTTCTGGCTGCCACCTTGGCTGTGGGAGCCAGGCCAGGACGTTCGGCATATTGGAGGCCGGTGCTGGGGGAAAGTGAAAAAAAGGTTCTTTGGAGGATAGAGTGGCCAGGAAAGCGTGCAGCCCCAAAGTCTGGGTGGCAATGCAAGTAGTTCCCAGAGACCTTGAAAGAAAGCAAGAGTTGTTCTGGCTGCCACCTTGGCTGTGGGAGCCAGGCCACGACGTTCGGCATATTGGAGGCCTGTGCTGGGGGAAAGTGAAAAAAAGGTGCTTGTGAGGACAGAGTGGCCAGGAAAGCGTGCAGCCCCAAAGTCTGGGTGGCAATGCAAGTAGTTCCCAGAGACCATGAAAGAAAGCAAGAGTTGTTCTGGCTGCCACCTTGGCTGTGGGAGCCAGGCCACGACGTTCGGCATATTGGAGGCCGGTGCTGGGGGAAAGTGAAAAAAAGGTTCTTTGGAGGACAGAGTGGCCAGGAAAGCCCGCAGCCCCAAAGTCTGGGTGGCATTGCAAGTAGTTCCCAGAGACCATGAAAGAAAGCAAGAGTTGATCTGGCTGCCACCTTGGGTGTGGGAGCCAGGCCAGGACGTTCGGCATATTGGAGGCCGGTGCTGGGGGAAAGTGAAAAAAAGGTTCTTTGGAGGATAGAGTGGCCAGGAAAGCGTGCAGCCCCAAAGTCTGGGTGGCAATGCAAGTAGTTCCCAGAGACCATGAAAGAAAGCAAGAGTTGTTCTGGCTGCCACCTTGGCTGTGGGAGCCAGGCCAGGACGTTCGGCATATTGGGGTCCGGTGCTGGGGGAAAGTGAAAAAAAGGTTCTTTGGAGGATAGAGTGGCCAGGAAAGCCCGCAGCCCCAAAGTCTGGGTGGCAATGCAAGTAGTTCCCAGAGACCATGAAAGAAAGCAAGAGTTGTTCTGGCTGCCACCTTGGCTGTGGGAGCCAGGCCAGGACGTTCGGCATATTGGAGGCCGGTGCTGGGGGAAAGTGAAAAAAAGGTTCTTTGGAGGATAGAGTGGCCAGGAAAGCCCGCAGCCCCAAAGTCTGGGTGGCAATGCAAGTAGTTCCCAGAGACCTTGAAAGAAAGCAAGAGTTGTTCTGGCTGCCACCTTGGCTGTGGGAGCCAGGCCAGGACGTTCGGCATATTGGAGGCCGGTGCTGGGGGAAAGTGAAAAAAAGGTTCTTTGGAGGACAGAGTGGCCAGGAAAGCCCGCAGCCCCAAAGTCTGGGTGGCAATGCAAGTAGTTCCCAGAGACCTTGAAAGAAAGCAAGAGTTGTTCTGGCTGCCACCTTGGCTGTGGGAGCCAGGCCAGGACGTTCGGCATATTGGAGGCCGGTGCTGGGGGAAAGTGAAAAAAAGGTTCTTTGTAGGATAGAGTGGCCAGGAAAGCGTGCAGCCCCAAAGTCTGGGTGGCAATGCAAGTAGTTCCCAGAGACCTTGAAAGAAAGCAAGAGTTGTTCTGGCTGCCACCTTGGCTGTGGGAGCCAGGCCAGGACGTTCGGCATATTGGAGGCCGGTGCTGGGGGAAAGTGAAAAAAAGGTTCTTTGGAGGATAGAGTGGCCAGGAAAGCCCGCAGCCCCAAAGTCTGGGTGGCATTGCAAGTAGTTCCCAGAGACCTTGAAAGAAAGCAAGAGTTGTTCTGGCTGCCACCTTGGCTGTGGGAGCCAGGCCAGGACGTTTAGCATATGGGGGTCCGTTTCAGGGGTAAAGTGAAAAATATGTGCTTTTGAGGATAGAGTGGCCAGGAAAGCCCGCAGCCCCAAAGTCTGGGTGGCAATGCAAGTAGTTCCCAGAGACCTTGAAAGAAAGCAAGAGTTGTTCTGGCTGCCACCTTGGCTGTGGGAGCCAGGCCAGGACGTTCGGCATATTTGAGGCCGGTGCTGGGGGAAAGTGAAAAAAAGGTTCTTTGGAGGACAGAGTGGCCAGGAAAGCCCGCAGCCCCAAAGTCTGGGTGGCATTGCAAGTAGTTCCCAGAGACCATGAAAGAAAGCAAGAGTTGATCTGGCTGCCACCTTGGCTGTGGGAGCCAGGCCAGGACGTTCGGCATATTGGAGGCCGGTGCTGGGGGAAAGTGAAAAAAAGGTTCTTTGTAGGATAGAGTGGCCAGGAAAGCGTGCAGCCCCAAAGTCTGGGTGGCAATGCAAGTAGTTCCCAGAGACCTTGAAAGAAAGCAAGAGTTGTTCTGGCTGCCACCTTGGCTGTGGGAGCCAGGCCAGGACGTTCGGCATATTTGAGGCCGGTGCTGGGGGAAAGTGAAAAAAAGGTTCTTTGGAGGATAGAGTGGCCAGGAAAGCCCGCAGCCCCAAAGTCTGGGTGGCATTGCAAGTAGTTCCCAGAGACCTTGAAATAAAGCAAGAGTTGTTCTGGCTGCCACCTTGGCTGTGGGAGCCAGGCCAGGACGTTCAGCATATTGGGGGCCGGTGCTGGGGTAAAGTGAAAAAAAGGTGCTTTTGAGGATAGAGTGGCCAGGAAAGCCCGCAGCCCCAAAGTCTGGGTGGCAATGCAAGTAGTTCCCAGAGACCTTGAAAGAAAGCAAGAGTTGTTCTGGCTGCCACCTTGGCTGTGGGAGCCAGGCCAGGACGTTCGGCATATTTGAGGCCGGTGCTGGGGGAAAGTGAAAAAAAGGTTCTTTGGAGGATAGAGTGGCCAGGAAAGCGTGCAGCCCCAAAGTCTGGGTGGCAATGCAAGTAGTTCCCAGAGACCTTGAAAGAAAGCAAGAGTTGTTCTGGCTGCCACCTTGGCTGTGGAAGCCAGGCCAGGACGTTCGGCATATTGGAGGCCGGTGCTGGGGGAAAGTGAAAAAAAGGTTCTTTGGAGGATAGAGTGGCCAGGAAAGCCCGCAGCCCCAAAGTCTGGGTGGCATTGCAAGTAGTTCCCAGAGACCATGAAAGAAAGCAAGAGTTGTTCTGGCTGCCACCTTGGCTGTGGGAGCCAGGCCAGGACGTTCGGCATATTGGAGGCCGGTGCTGGGGGAAAGTGAAAAAAAGGTGCTTGTGAGGACAGAGTGGCCAGGAAAGCCCGCAGCCCCAAAGTCTGGGTGGCAATGCAAGTAGTTCCCAGAGACCTTGAAAGAAAGCAAGAGTTGTTCTGGCTGCCACCTTGGCTGTGGGAGCCAGGCCAGGACGTTCGGCATATTGGAGGCCGGTGCTGGGGGAAAGTGAAAAAAAGGTTCTTTGGAGGATAGAGTGGCCAGGAAAGCCCGCAGCCCCAAAGTCTGGGTGGCAATGCAAGTAGTTCCCAGAGACCATGAAAGAAAGCAAGAGTTGATCTGGCTGCCACCTTGGCTGTGGGAGCCAGGCCAGGACGTTCGGCATATTGGGGTCCGGTGCTGGGGGAAAGTGAAAAAAAGGTTCTTTGGAGGATAGAGTGGCCAGGAAAGCCCGCAGCCCCAAAGTCTGGGTGGCAATGCAAGTAGTTCCCAGAGACCTTGAAAGAAAGCAAGAGTTGTTCTGGCTGCCACCTTGGCTGTGGGAGCCAGGCCAGGACGTTCGGCATATTGGAGGCCGGTGCTGGGGGAAAGTGAAAAAAAGGTTCTTTGGAGGATAGAGTGGCCAGGAAAGCGTGCAGCCCCAAAGTCTGGGTGGCAATGCAAGTAGTTCCCAGAGACCTTGAAAGAAAGCAAGAGTTGTTCTGGCTGCCACCTTGGCTGTGGGAGCCAGGCCACGACGTTCGGCATATTGGAGGCCTGTGCTGGGGGAAAGTGAAAAAAAGGTGCTTGTGAGGACAGAGTGGCCAGGAAAGCGTGCAGCCCCAAAGTCTGGGTGGCAATGCAAGTAGTTCCCAGAGACCATGAAAGAAAGCAAGAGTTGTTCTGGCTGCCACCTTGGCTGTGGGAGCCAGGCCACGACGTTCGGCATATTGGAGGCCGGTGCTGGGGGAAAGTGAAAAAAAGGTTCTTTGGAGGACAGAGTGGCCAGGAAAGCCCGCAGCCCCAAAGTCTGGGTGGCATTGCAAGTAGTTCCCAGAGACCATGAAAGAAAGCAAGAGTTGATCTGGCTGCCACCTTGGGTGTGGGAGCCAGGCCAGGACGTTCGGCATATTGGAGGCCGGTGCTGGGGGAAAGTGAAAAAAAGGTTCTTTGGAGGATAGAGTGGCCAGGAAAGCGTGCAGCCCCAAAGTCTGGGTGGCAATGCAAGTAGTTCCCAGAGACCATGAAAGAAAGCAAGAGTTGTTCTGGCTGCCACCTTGGCTGTGGGAGCCAGGCCAGGACGTTCGGCATATTGGGGTCCGGTGCTGGGGGAAAGTGAAAAAAAGGTTCTTTGGAGGATAGAGTGGCCAGGAAAGCCCGCAGCCCCAAAGTCTGGGTGGCAATGCAAGTAGTTCCCAGAGACCATGAAAGAAAGCAAGAGTTGTTCTGGCTGCCACCTTGGCTGTGGGAGCCAGGCCAGGACGTTCGGCATATTGGAGGCCGGTGCTGGGGGAAAGTGAAAAAAAGGTTCTTTGGAGGATAGAGTGGCCAGGAAAGCCCGCAGCCCCAAAGTCTGGGTGGCAATGCAAGTAGTTCCCAGAGACCTTGAAAGAAAGCAAGAGTTGTTCTGGCTGCCACCTTGGCTGTGGGAGCCAGGCCAGGACGTTCGGCATATTGGAGGCCGGTGCTGGGGGAAAGTGAAAAAAAGGTGCTTGTGAGGACAGAGTGGCCAGGAAAGCCCGCAGCCCCAAAGTCTGGGTGGCAATGCAAGTAGTTCCCAGAGACCTTGAAAGAAAGCAAGAGTTGATCTGGCTGCCACCTTGGGTGTGGGAGCCAGGCCAGGACGTTCGGCATATTGGAGGCCGGTGCTGGGGGAAAGTGAAAAAAAGGTTCTTTGGAGGATAGAGTGGCCAGGAAAGCGTGCAGCCCCAAAGTCTGGGTGGCAATGCAAGTAGTTCCCAGAGACCATGAAAGAAAGCAAGAGTTGTTCTGGCTGCCACCTTGGCTGTGGGAGCCAGGCCAGGACGTTCGGCATATTGGGGTCCGGTGCTGGGGGAAAGTGAAAAAAAGGTTCTTTGGAGGATAGAGTGGCCAGGAAAGCCCGCAGCCCCAAAGTCTGGGTGGCAATGCAAGTAGTTCCCAGAGACCATGAAAGAAAGCAAGAGTTGTTCTGGCTGCCACCTTGGCTGTGGGAGCCAGGCCAGGACGTTCGGCATATTGGAGGCCGGTGCTGGGGGAAAGTGAAAAAAAGGTTCTTTGGAGGATAGAGTGGCCAGGAAAGCCCGCAGCCCCAAAGTCTGGGTGGCAATGCAAGTAGTTCCCAGAGACCTTGAAAGAAAGCAAGAGTTGTTCTGGCTGCCACCTTGGCTGTGGGAGCCAGGCCAGGACGTTCGGCATATTGGAGGCCGGTGCTGGGGGAAAGTGAAAAAAAGGTTCTTTGGAGGACAGAGTGGCCAGGAAAGCCCGCAGCCCCAAAGTCTGGGTGGCAATGCAAGTAGTTCCCAGAGACCTTGAAAGAAAGCAAGAGTTGTTCTGGCTGCCACCTTGGCTGTGGGAGCCAGGCCAGGACGTTCGGCATATTGGAGGCCGGTGCTGGGGGAAAGTGAAAAAAAGGTTCTTTGTAGGATAGAGTGGCCAGGAAAGCGTGCAGCCCCAAAGTCTGGGTGGCAATGCAAGTAGTTCCCAGAGACCTTGAAAGAAAGCAAGAGTTGTTCTGGCTGCCACCTTGGCTGTGGGAGCCAGGCCAGGACGTTCGGCATATTGGAGGCCGGTGCTGGGGGAAAGTGAAAAAAAGGTTCTTTGGAGGATAGAGTGGCCAGGAAAGCCCGCAGCCCCAAAGTCTGGGTGGCATTGCAAGTAGTTCCCAGAGACCTTGAAAGAAAGCAAGAGTTGTTCTGGCTGCCACCTTGGCTGTGGGAGCCAGGCCAGGACGTTTAGCATATGGGGGTCCGTTTCAGGGGTAAAGTGAAAAATATGTGCTTTTGAGGATAGAGTGGCCAGGAAAGCCCGCAGCCCCAAAGTCTGGGTGGCAATGCAAGTAGTTCCCAGAGACCTTGAAAGAAAGCAAGAGTTGTTCTGGCTGCCACCTTGGCTGTGGGAGCCAGGCCAGGACGTTCGGCATATTTGAGGCCGGTGCTGGGGGAAAGTGAAAAAAAGGTTCTTTGGAGGACAGAGTGGCCAGGAAAGCCCGCAGCCCCAAAGTCTGGGTGGCATTGCAAGTAGTTCCCAGAGACCATGAAAGAAAGCAAGAGTTGATCTGGCTGCCACCTTGGCTGTGGGAGCCAGGCCAGGACGTTCGGCATATTGGAGGCCGGTGCTGGGGGAAAGTGAAAAAAAGGTTCTTTGTAGGATAGAGTGGCCAGGAAAGCGTGCAGCCCCAAAGTCTGGGTGGCAATGCAAGTAGTTCCCAGAGACCTTGAAAGAAAGCAAGAGTTGTTCTGGCTGCCACCTTGGCTGTGGGAGCCAGGCCAGGACGTTCGGCATATTTGAGGCCGGTGCTGGGGGAAAGTGAAAAAAAGGTTCTTTGGAGGATAGAGTGGCCAGGAAAGCCCGCAGCCCCAAAGTCTGGGTGGCATTGCAAGTAGTTCCCAGAGACCTTGAAATAAAGCAAGAGTTGTTCTGGCTGCCACCTTGGCTGTGGGAGCCAGGCCAGGACGTTCAGCATATTGGGGGCCGGTGCTGGGGTAAAGTGAAAAAAAGGTGCTTTTGAGGATAGAGTGGCCAGGAAAGCCCGCAGCCCCAAAGTCTGGGTGGCAATGCAAGTAGTTCCCAGAGACCTTGAAAGAAAGCAAGAGTTGTTCTGGCTGCCACCTTGGCTGTGGGAGCCAGGCCAGGACGTTCGGCATATTTGAGGCCGGTGCTGGGGGAAAGTGAAAAAAAGGTTCTTTGGAGGATAGAGTGGCCAGGAAAGCGTGCAGCCCCAAAGTCTGGGTGGCAATGCAAGTAGTTCCCAGAGACCTTGAAAGAAAGCAAGAGTTGTTCTGGCTGCCACCTTGGCTGTGGAAGCCAGGCCAGGACGTTCGGCATATTGGAGGCCGGTGCTGGGGGAAAGTGAAAAAAAGGTTCTTTGGAGGATAGAGTGGCCAGGAAAGCCCGCAGCCCCAAAGTCTGGGTGGCATTGCAAGTAGTTCCCAGAGACCATGAAAGAAAGCAAGAGTTGTTCTGGCTGCCACCTTGGCTGTGGGAGCCAGGCCAGGACGTTCGGCATATTGGAGGCCGGTGCTGGGGGAAAGTGAAAAAAAGGTGCTTGTGAGGACAGAGTGGCCAGGAAAGCCCGCAGCCCCAAAGTCTGGGTGGCAATGCAAGTAGTTCCCAGAGACCTTGAAAGAAAGCAAGAGTTGTTCTGGCTGCCACCTTGGCTGTGGGAGCCAGGCCAGGACGTTCGGCATATTGGAGGCCGGTGCTGGGGGAAAGTGAAAAAAAGGTTCTTTGGAGGATAGAGTGGCCAGGAAAGCCCGCAGCCCCAAAGTCTGGGTGGCAATGCAAGTAGTTCCCAGAGACCATGAAAGAAAGCAAGAGTTGATCTGGCTGCCACCTTGGCTGTGGGAGCCAGGCCAGGACGTTCGGCATATTGGGGTCCGGTGCTGGGGGAAAGTGAAAAAAAGGTTCTTTGGAGGATAGAGTGGCCAGGAAAGCCCGCAGCCCCAAAGTCTGGGTGGCAATGCAAGTAGTTCCCAGAGACCTTGAAAGAAAGCAAGAGTTGTTCTGGCTGCCACCTTGGCTGTGGGAGCCAGGCCAGGACGTTCGGCATATTGGAGGCCGGTGCTGGGGGAAAGTGAAAAAAAGGTTCTTTGGAGGATAGAGTGGCCAGGAAAGCGTGCAGCCCCAAAGTCTGGGTGGCAATGCAAGTAGTTCCCAGAGACCTTGAAAGAAAGCAAGAGTTGTTCTGGCTGCCACCTTGGCTGTGGGAGCCAGGCCACGACGTTCGGCATATTGGAGGCCTGTGCTGGGGGAAAGTGAAAAAAAGGTGCTTGTGAGGACAGAGTGGCCAGGAAAGCGTGCAGCCCCAAAGTCTGGGTGGCAATGCAAGTAGTTCCCAGAGACCATGAAAGAAAGCAAGAGTTGTTCTGGCTGCCACCTTGGCTGTGGGAGCCAGGCCACGACGTTCGGCATATTGGAGGCCGGTGCTGGGGGAAAGTGAAAAAAAGGTTCTTTGGAGGACAGAGTGGCCAGGAAAGCCCGCAGCCCCAAAGTCTGGGTGGCATTGCAAGTAGTTCCCAGAGACCATGAAAGAAAGCAAGAGTTGATCTGGCTGCCACCTTGGGTGTGGGAGCCAGGCCAGGACGTTCGGCATATTGGAGGCCGGTGCTGGGGGAAAGTGAAAAAAAGGTTCTTTGGAGGATAGAGTGGCCAGGAAAGCGTGCAGCCCCAAAGTCTGGGTGGCAATGCAAGTAGTTCCCAGAGACCATGAAAGAAAGCAAGAGTTGTTCTGGCTGCCACCTTGGCTGTGGGAGCCAGGCCAGGACGTTCGGCATATTGGGGTCCGGTGCTGGGGGAAAGTGAAAAAAAGGTTCTTTGGAGGATAGAGTGGCCAGGAAAGCCCGCAGCCCCAAAGTCTGGGTGGCAATGCAAGTAGTTCCCAGAGACCATGAAAGAAAGCAAGAGTTGTTCTGGCTGCCACCTTGGCTGTGGGAGCCAGGCCAGGACGTTCGGCATATTGGAGGCCGGTGCTGGGGGAAAGTGAAAAAAAGGTTCTTTGGAGGATAGAGTGGCCAGGAAAGCCCGCAGCCCCAAAGTCTGGGTGGCAATGCAAGTAGTTCCCAGAGACCTTGAAAGAAAGCAAGAGTTGTTCTGGCTGCCACCTTGGCTGTGGGAGCCAGGCCAGGACGTTCGGCATATTGGAGGCCGGTGCTGGGGGAAAGTGAAAAAAAGGTGCTTGTGAGGACAGAGTGGCCAGGAAAGCCCGCAGCCCCAAAGTCTGGGTGGCAATGCAAGTAGTTCCCAGAGACCTTGAAAGAAAGCAAGAGTTGTTCTGGCTGCCACCTTGGCTGTGGGAGCCAGGCCAGGACGTTCGGCATATTGGAGGCCGGTGCTGGGGGAAAGTGAAAAAAAGGTTCTTTGTAGGATAGAGTGGCCAGGAAAGCGTGCAGCCCCAAAGTCTGGGTGGCAATGCAAGTAGTTCCCAGAGACCTTGAAAGAAAGCAAGAGTTGTTCTGGCTGCCACCTTGGCTGTGGGAGCCAGGCCAGGACGTTCGGCATATTTGAGGCCGGTGCTGGGGGAAAGTGAAAAAAAGGTTCTTTGGAGGATAGAGTGGCCAGGAAAGCGTGCAGCCCCAAAGTCTGGGTGGCATTGCAAGTAGTTCCCAGAGACCATGAAAGAAAGCAAGAGTTGATCTGGCTGCCACCTTGGCTGTGGGAGCCAGGCCAGGACGTTCGGCATATTGGAGGCCGGTGCTGGGGGAAAGTGAAAAAAAGGTTCTTTGGAGGAGAGAGTGGCCAGGAAAGCCCGTAGCCCCAAAGTCTGGGTGGCAATGCAAGTAGTTCCCAGAGACCTTGAAATAAAGCAAGAGTTGTTCTGGCTGCCACCTTGGCTGTGGGAGCCAGGCCAGGACGTTCAGCATATTGGGGGCCGGTGCTGGGGTAAAGTGAAAAAAAGGTGCTTTTGAGGATAGAGTGGCCAGGAAAGCCCGCAGCCCCAAAGTCTGGGTGGCAATGCAAGTAGTTCCCAGAGACCTTGAAAGAAAGCAAGAGTTGTTCTGGCTGCCACCTTGGCTGTGGGAGCCAGGCCAGGACGTTCGGCATATTTGAGGCCGGTGCTGGGGGAAAGTGAAAAAAAGGTTCTTTGGAGGATAGAGTGGCCAGGAAAGCGTGCAGCCCCAAAGTCTGGGTGGCAATGCAAGTAGTTCCCAGAGACCTTGAAAGAAAGCAAGAGTTGTTCTGGCTGCCACCTTGGCTGTGGAAGCCAGGCCAGGACGTTCGGCATATTGGAGGCCGGTGCTGGGGGAAAGTGAAAAAAAGGTTCTTTGGAGGATAGAGTGGCCAGGAAAGCCCGCAGCCCCAAAGTCTGGGTGGCATTGCAAGTAGTTCCCAGAGACCATGAAAGAAAGCAAGAGTTGTTCTGGCTGCCACCTTGGCTGTGGGAGCCAGGCCAGGACGTTCGGCATATTGGAGGCCGGTGCTGGGGGAAAGTGAAAAAAAGGTGCTTGTGAGGACAGAGTGGCCAGGAAAGCCCGCAGCCCCAAAGTCTGGGTGGCAATGCAAGTAGTTCCCAGAGACCTTGAAAGAAAGCAAGAGTTGTTCTGGCTGCCACCTTGGCTGTGGGAGCCAGGCCAGGACGTTCGGCATATTGGAGGCCGGTGCTGGGGGAAAGTGAAAAAAAGGTTCTTTGGAGGATAGAGTGGCCAGGAAAGCCCGCAGCCCCAAAGTCTGGGTGGCAATGCAAGTAGTTCCCAGAGACCATGAAAGAAAGCAAGAGTTGATCTGGCTGCCACCTTGGCTGTGGGAGCCAGGCCAGGACGTTCGGCATATTGGGGTCCGGTGCTGGGGGAAAGTGAAAAAAAGGTTCTTTGGAGGATAGAGTGGCCAGGAAAGCCCGCAGCCCCAAAGTCTGGGTGGCAATGCAAGTAGTTCCCAGAGACCTTGAAAGAAAGCAAGAGTTGTTCTGGCTGCCACCTTGGCTGTGGGAGCCAGGCCAGGACGTTCGGCATATTGGAGGCCGGTGCTGGGGGAAAGTGAAAAAAAGGTTCTTTGGAGGATAGAGTGGCCAGGAAAGCGTGCAGCCCCAAAGTCTGGGTGGCAATGCAAGTAGTTCCCAGAGACCTTGAAAGAAAGCAAGAGTTGTTCTGGCTGCCACCTTGGCTGTGGGAGCCAGGCCACGACGTTCGGCATATTGGAGGCCTGTGCTGGGGGAAAGTGAAAAAAAGGTGCTTGTGAGGACAGAGTGGCCAGGAAAGCGTGCAGCCCCAAAGTCTGGGTGGCAATGCAAGTAGTTCCCAGAGACCATGAAAGAAAGCAAGAGTTGTTCTGGCTGCCACCTTGGCTGTGGGAGCCAGGCCACGACGTTCGGCATATTGGAGGCCGGTGCTGGGGGAAAGTGAAAAAAAGGTTCTTTGGAGGACAGAGTGGCCAGGAAAGCCCGCAGCCCCAAAGTCTGGGTGGCATTGCAAGTAGTTCCCAGAGACCATGAAAGAAAGCAAGAGTTGATCTGGCTGCCACCTTGGGTGTGGGAGCCAGGCCAGGACGTTCGGCATATTGGAGGCCGGTGCTGGGGGAAAGTGAAAAAAAGGTTCTTTGGAGGATAGAGTGGCCAGGAAAGCGTGCAGCCCCAAAGTCTGGGTGGCAATGCAAGTAGTTCCCAGAGACCATGAAAGAAAGCAAGAGTTGTTCTGGCTGCCACCTTGGCTGTGGGAGCCAGGCCAGGACGTTCGGCATATTGGGGTCCGGTGCTGGGGGAAAGTGAAAAAAAGGTTCTTTGGAGGATAGAGTGGCCAGGAAAGCCCGCAGCCCCAAAGTCTGGGTGGCAATGCAAGTAGTTCCCAGAGACCATGAAAGAAAGCAAGAGTTGTTCTGGCTGCCACCTTGGCTGTGGGAGCCAGGCCAGGACGTTCGGCATATTGGAGGCCGGTGCTGGGGGAAAGTGAAAAAAAGGTTCTTTGGAGGATAGAGTGGCCAGGAAAGCCCGCAGCCCCAAAGTCTGGGTGGCAATGCAAGTAGTTCCCAGAGACCTTGAAAGAAAGCAAGAGTTGTTCTGGCTGCCACCTTGGCTGTGGGAGCCAGGCCAGGACGTTCGGCATATTGGAGGCCGGTGCTGGGGGAAAGTGAAAAAAAGGTGCTTGTGAGGACAGAGTGGCCAGGAAAGCCCGCAGCCCCAAAGTCTGGGTGGCAATGCAAGTAGTTCCCAGAGACCATGAAAGAAAGCAAGAGTTGTTCTGGCTGCCACCTTGGCTGTGGGAGCCAGGCCAGGACGTTCGGCATATTTGAGGCCGGTGCTGGGGGAAAGTGAAAAAAAGGTGCTTTTAAGGATAGAGTGGCCAGGAAAGCGTGCAGCCCCAAAGTCTGGGTGGCAATGCAAGTAGTTCCCAGAGACCATGAAAGAAAGCAAGAGTTGATCTGGCTGCCACCTTGGCTGTGGGAGCCAGGCCAGGACGTTCGGCATATTGGAGGCCGGTGCTGGGGGAAAGTGAAAAAAAGGTTCTTTGGAGGATAGAGTGGCCAGGAAAGCCCGCAGCCCCAAAGTCTGGGTGGCAATGCAAGTAGTTCCCAGAGACCTTGAAAGAAAGCAAGAGTTGTTCTGGCTGCCACCTTGGCTGTGGGAGCCAGGCCAGGACGTTCAGCATATTGGGGTCCGGTTCACGGGTAAAGTGAAAAATCTGTGCTTTTGAGGAGAGAGTGGCCAGGAAAGCGTGCAGCCCCAAAGTCTGGGTGGCAATGCAAGTAGTTCCCAGAGACCTTGAAAGAAAGCAAGAGTTGTTCTGGCTGCCACCTTGGCTGTGGGAGCCAGGCCAGGACGTTCGGCATATTGGAGGCCGGTGCTGGGGGAAAGTGAAAAAAAGGTGCTTGTGAGGACAGAGTGGCCAGGAAAGCCCGCAGCCCCAAAGTCTGGGTGGCAATGCAAGTAGTTCCCAGAGACCATGAAAGAAAGCAAGAGTTGTTCTGGCTGCCACCTTGGCTGTGGGAGCCAGGCCAGGACGTTCGGCATATTTGAGGCCGGTGCTGGGGGAAAGTGAAAAAAAGGTTCTTTGGAGGACAGAGTGGCCAGGAAAGCGTGCAGCCCCAAAGTCTGGGTGGCAATGCAAGTAGTTCCCAGAGACCATGAAAGAAAGCAAGAGTTGTTCTGGCTGCCACCTTGGCTGTGGGAGCCAGGCCAGGACGTTCGGCATATTGGAGGCCGGTGCTGGGGGAAAGTGAAAAAAAGGTTCTTTGGAGGATAGAGTGGCCAGGAAAGCCCGCAGCCCCAAAGTCTGGGTGGCAATGCAAGTAGTTCCCAGAGACCTTGAAAGAAAGCAAGAGTTGTTCTGGCTGCCACCTTGGCTGTGGGAGCCAGGCCACGACGTTCGGCATATTGGAGGCCGGTGCTGGGGGAAAGTGAAAAAAAGGTGCTTGTGAGGACAGAGTGGCCAGGAAAGCCCGCAGCCCCAAAGTCTGGGTGGCAATGCAAGTAGTTCCCAGAGACCATGAAAGAAAGCAAGAGTTGTTCTGGCTGCCACCTTGGCTGTGGGAGCCAGGCCAGGACGTTCGGCATATTGGAGGCCGGTGCTGGGGGAAAGTGAAAAAAAGGTTCTTTTGAGGAGAGAGTGGCCAGGAAAGCCCGCAGCCCCAAAGTCTGGGTGGCAATGCAAGTAGTTCCCAGAGACCATGAATGAAAGCAAGAGTTGTTCTGGCTGCCACCTTGGCTGTGGGAGCCAGGCCACGACGTTCGGCATATTGGAGGCCGGTGCTGGGGGAAAGTGAAAAAAAGGTTCTTTGGAGGATAGAGTGGCCAGGAAAGCCCGCAGCCCCAAAGTCTGGGTGGCAATGCAAGTAGTTCCCAGAGACCTTGAAAGAAAGCAAGAGTTGTTCTGGCTGCCACCTTGGCTGT
Source organism: Numenius arquata (assembly GCF_964106895.1). Lineage (NCBI taxonomy): Eukaryota > Metazoa > Chordata > Aves > Charadriiformes > Scolopacidae > Numenius > Numenius arquata. The sequence continues at coordinate 115,198 of NW_027414548.1, forward strand.
GGGAGCCAGGCCAGGACGTTCGGCATATTGGAGGCCGGTGCTGGGGGAAAGTGAAAAAAAGGTTCTTTGGAGGATAGAGTGGCCAGGAAAGCCCGCAGCCCCAAAGTCTGGGTGGCATTGCAAGTAGTTCCCAGAGACCATGAAAGAAAGCAAGAGTTGTTCTGGCTGCCACCTTGGCTGTGGGAGCCAGGCCAGGACGTTCGGCATATTGGAGGCCGGTGCTGGGGGAAAGTGAAAAAAAGGTTCTTTGGAGGATAGAGTGGCCAGGAAAGCCCGCAGCCCCAAAGTCTGGGTGGCAATGCAAGTAGTTCCCAGAGACCTTGAAAGAAAGCAAGAGTTGTTCTGGCTGCCACCTTGGCTGTGGGAGCCAGGCCAGGACGTTCGGCATATTGGAGGCCGGTGCTGGGGGAAAGTGAAAAAAAGGTTCTTTGGAGGACAGAGTGGCCAGGAAAGCCCGCAGCCCCAAAGTCTGGGTGGCAATGCAAGTAGTTCCCAGAGACCATGAAAGAAAGCAAGAGTTGTTCTGGCTGCCACCTTGGCTGTGGGAGCCAGGCCAGGACGTTCGGCATATTGGAGGCCGGTGCTGGGGGAAAGTGAAAAAAAGGTTCTTTGGAGGATAGAGTGGCCAGGAAAGCGTGCAGCCCCAAAGTCTGGGTGGCAATGCAAGTAGTTCCCAGAGACCTTGAAAGAAAGCAAGAGTTGTTCTGGCTGCCACCTTGGCTGTGGGAGCCAGGCCAGGACGTTCGGCATATTGGAGGCCGGTGCTGGGGGAAAGTGAAAAAAAGGTTCTTTTGAGGAGAGAGTGGCCAGGAAAGCCCGCAGCCCCAAAGTCTGGGTGGCATTGCAAGTAGTTCCCAGAGACCATGAATGAAAGCAAGAGTTGTTCTGGCTGCCACCTTGGCTGTGGGAGCCAGGCCACGACGTTCGGCATATTGGAGGCCGGTGCTGGGGGAAAGTGAAAAAAAGGTTCTTTTGAGGAGAGAGTGGCCAGGAAAGCCCGCAGCCCCAAAGTCTGGGTGGCATTGCAAGTAGTTCCCAGAGACCATGAATGAAAGCAAGAGTTGTTCTGGCTGCCACCTTGGCTGTGGGAGCCAGGCCAGGACGTTCGGCATATTGGAGGCCGGTGCTGGGGGAAAGTGAAAAAAAGGTTCTTTGGAGGATAGAGTGGCCAGGAAAGCGTGCAGCCCCAAAGTCTGGGTGGCAATGCAAGTAGTTCCCAGAGACCTTGAAAGAAAGCAAGAGTTGTTCTGGCTGCCACCTTGGCTGTGGGAGCCAGGCCAGGACGTTCGGCATATTGGAGGCCGGTGCTGGGGGAAAGTGAAAAAAAGGTTCTTTGGAGGATAGAGTGGCCAGGAAAGCCCGCAGCCCCAAAGTCTGGGTGGCAATGCAAGTAGTTCCCAGAGACCATGAAAGAAAGCAAGAGTTGTTCTGGCTGCCACCTTGGCTGTGGGAGCCAGGCCAGGACGTTCGGCATATTGGAGGCCGGTGCTGGGGGAAAGTGAAAAAAAGGTTCTTTGGAGGATAGAGTGGCCAGGAAAGCCCGCAGCCCCCAAAGTCTGGGTGGCAATGCAAGTAGTTCCCAGAGACCTTGAAAGAAAGCAAGAGTTGTTCTGGCTGCCACCTTGGCTGTGGGAGCCAGGCCAGGACGTTCGGCATATTGGAGGCCGGTGCTGGGGGAAAGTGAAAAAAAGGTTCTTTGGAGGATAGAGTGGCCAGGAAAGCGTGCAGCCCCAAAGTCTGGGTGGCAATGCAAGTAGTTCCCAGAGACCATGAAAGAAAGCAAGAGTTGTTCTGGCTGCCACCTTGGCTGTGGGAGCCAGGCCAGGACGTTCGGCATATTGGAGGCCGGTGCTGGGGGAAAGTGAAAAAAAGGTTCTTTGGAGGATAGAGTGGCCAGGAAAGCCCGCAGCCCCAAAGTCTGGGTGGCATTGCAAGTAGTTCCCAGAGACCATGAAAGAAAGCAAGAGTTGTTCTGGCTGCCACCTTGGCTGTGGGAGCCAGGCCAGGACGTTCGGCATATTTGAGGCCGGTGCTGGGGGAAAGTGAAAAAAAGGTTCTTTGGAGGATAGAGTGGCCAGGAAAGCGTGCAGCCCCAAAGTCTGGGTGGCATTGCAAGTAGTTCCCAGAGACCATGAATGAAAGCAAGAGTTGTTCTGGCTGCCACCTTGGCTGTGGGAGCCAGGCCAGGACGTTCGGCATATTGGAGGCCGGTGCTGGGGGAAAGTGAAAAAAAGGTTCTTTGGAGGATAGAGTGGCCAGGAAAGCGTGCAGCCCCAAAGTCTGGGTGGCAATGCAAGTAGTTCCCAGAGACCTTGAAAGAAAGCAAGAGTTGTTCTGGCTGCCACCTTGGCTGTGGGAGCCAGGCCAGGACGTTCGGCATATTGGAGGCCGGTGCTGGGGGAAAGTGAAAAAAAGGTTCTTTGGAGGATAGAGTGGCCAGGAAAGCCCGCAGCCCCAAAGTCTGGGTGGCATTGCAAGTAGTTCCCAGAGACCATGAAAGAAAGCAAGAGTTGTTCTGGCTGCCACCTTGGCTGTGGGAGCCAGGCCACGACGTTCGGCATATTGGAGGCCGGTGCTGGGGGAAAGTGAAAAAAAGGTTCTTTTGAGGAGAGAGTGGCCAGGAAAGCCCGCAGCCCCAAAGTCTGGGTGGCATTGCAAGTAGTTCCCAGAGACCATGAATGAAAGCAAGAGTTGTTCTGGCTGCCACCTTGGCTGTGGGAGCCAGGCCAGGACGTTCGGCATATTGGAGGCCGGTGCTGGGGGAAAGTGAAAAAAAGGTTCTTTTGAGGAGAGAGTGGCCAGGAAAGCCCGCAGCCCCAAAGTCTGGGTGGCATTGCAAGTAGTTCCCAGAGACCATGAATGAAAGCAAGAGTTGTTCTGGCTGCCACCTTGGCTGTGGGAGCCAGGCCAGGACGTTCGGCATATTGGAGGCCGGTGCTGGGGGAAAGTGAAAAAAAGGTTCTTTGGAGGATAGAGTGGCCAGGAAAGCGTGCAGCCCCAAAGTCTGGGTGGCAATGCAAGTAGTTCCCAGAGACCTTGAAAGAAAGCAAGAGTTGTTCTGGCTGCCACCTTGGCTGTGGGAGCCAGGCCAGGACGTTCGGCATATTGGAGGCCGGTGCTGGGGGAAAGTGAAAAAAAGGTTCTTTGGAGGATAGAGTGGCCAGGAAAGCCCGCAGCCCCAAAGTCTGGGTGGCAATGCAAGTAGTTCCCAGAGACCATGAAAGAAAGCAAGAGTTGTTCTGGCTGCCACCTTGGCTGTGGGAGCCAGGCCAGGACGTTCGGCATATTGGAGGCCGGTGCTGGGGGAAAGTGAAAAAAAGGTTCTTTTGAGGATAGAGTGGCCAGGAAAGCCCGCAGCCCCAAAGTCTGGGTGGCAATGCAAGTAGTTCCCAGAGACCTTGAAAGAAAGCAAGAGTTGTTCTGGCTGCCACCTTGGCTGTGGGAGCCAGGCCAGGACGTTCGGCATATTGGAGGCCGGTGCTGGGGGAAAGTGAAAAAAAGGTTCTTTGGAGGATAGAGTGGCCAGGAAAGCGTGCAGCCCCAAAGTCTGGGTGGCAATGCAAGTAGTTCCCAGAGACCATGAAAGAAAGCAAGAGTTGTTCTGGCTGCCACCTTGGCTGTGGGAGCCAGGCCAGGACGTTCGGCATATTGGAGGCCGGTGCTGGGGGAAAGTGAAAAAAAGGTTCTTTGGAGGATAGAGTGGCCAGGAAAGCCCGCAGCCCCAAAGTCTGGGTGGCATTGCAAGTAGTTCCCAGAGACCATGAAAGAAAGCAAGAGTTGTTCTGGCTGCCACCTTGGCTGTGGGAGCCAGGCCAGGACGTTCGGCATATTGGAGGCCGGTGCTGGGGGAAAGTGAAAAAAAGGTTCTTTGGAGGATAGAGTGGCCAGGAAAGCGTGCAGCCCCAAAGTCTGGGTGGCATTGCAAGTAGTTCCCAGAGACCATGAATGAAAGCAAGAGTTGTTCTGGCTGCCACCTTGGCTGTGGGAGCCAGGCCAGGACGTTCGGCATATTGGAGGCCGGTGCTGGGGGAAAGTGAAAAAAAGGTTCTTTGGAGGATAGAGTGGCCAGGAAAGCGTGCAGCCCCAAAGTCTGGGTGGCAATGCAAGTAGTTCCCAGAGACCTTGAAAGAAAGCAAGAGTTGTTCTGGCTGCCACCTTGGCTGTGGGAGCCAGGCCAGGACGTTCGGCATATTGGAGGCCGGTGCTGGGGGAAAGTGAAAAAAAGGTTCTTTGGAGGATAGAGTGGCCAGGAAAGCCCGCAGCCCCAAAGTCTGGGTGGCATTGCAAGTAGTTCCCAGAGACCATGAAAGAAAGCAAGAGTTGTTCTGGCTGCCACCTTGGCTGTGGGAGCCAGGCCAGGACGTTCGGCATATTGGAGGCCGGTGCTGGGGGAAAGTGAAAAAAAGGTTCTTTTGAGGAGAGAGTGGCCAGGAAAGCCCGCAGCCCCAAAGTCTGGGTGGCATTGCAAGTAGTTCCCAGAGACCATGAATGAAAGCAAGAGTTGTTCTGGCTGCCACCTTGGCTGTGGGAGCCAGGCCACGACGTTCGGCATATTGGAGGCCGGTGCTGGGGGAAAGTGAAAAAAAGGTTCTTTGGAGGATAGAGTGGCCAGGAAAGCCCGCAGCCCCAAAGTCTGGGTGGCAATGCAAGTAGTTCCCAGAGACCTTGAAAGAAAGCAAGAGTTGTTCTGGCTGCCACCTTGGCTGTGGGAGCCAGGCCAGGACGTTCGGCATATTGGAGGCCGGTGCTGGGGGAAAGTGAAAAAAAGGTTCTTTGGAGGATAGAGTGGCCAGGAAAGCCCGCAGCCCCAAAGTCTGGGTGGCAATGCAAGTAGTTCCCAGAGACCATGAAAGAAAGCAAGAGTTGTTCTGGCTGCCACCTTGGCTGTGGGAGCCAGGCCAGGACGTTCGGCATATTGGAGGCTGGTGCTGGGGGAAAGTGAAAAAAAGGTTCTTTGGAGGATAGAGTGGCCAGGAAAGCCCGCAGCCCCAAAGTCTGGGTGGCAATGCAAGTAGTTCCCAGAGACCTTGAAAGAAAGCAAGAGTTGTTCTGGCTGCCACCTTGGCTGTGGGAGCCAGGCCAGGACGTTCGGCATATTGGAGGCCGGTGCTGGGGGAAAGTGAAAAAAAGGTTCTTTGGAGGATAGAGTGGCCAGGAAAGCGTGCAGCCCCAAAGTCTGGGTGGCAATGCAAGTAGTTCCCAGAGACCTTGAAAGAAAGCAAGAGTTGTTCTGGCTGCCACCTTGGCTGTGGGAGCCAGGCCAGGACGTTCGGCATATTGGAGGCCGGTGCTGGGGGAAAGTGAAAAAAAGGTTCTTTGGAGGATAGAGTGGCCAGGAAAGCGTGCAGCCCCAAAGTCTGGGTGGCATTGCAAGTAGTTCCCAGAGACCATGAATGAAAGCAAGAGTTGTTCTGGCTGCCACCTTGGCTGTGGGAGCCAGGCCACGACGTTCGGCATATTGGAGGCCGGTGCTGGGGGAAAGTGAAAAAAAGGTTCTTTGGAGGACAGAGTGGCCAGGAAAGCCCGCAGCCCCAAAGTCTGGGTGGCATTGCAAGTAGTTCCCAGAGACCATGAATGAAAGCAAGAGTTGTTCTGGCTGCCACCTTGGCTGTGGGAGCCAGGCCAGGACGTTCGGCATATTGGAGGCCGGTGCTGGGGGAAAGTGAAAAAAAGGTTCTTTGGAGGATAGAGTGGCCAGGAAAGCGTGCAGCCCCAAAGTCTGGGTGGCAATGCAAGTAGTTCCCAGAGACCTTGAAAGAAAGCAAGAGTTGTTCTGGCTGCCACCTTGGCTGTGGGAGCCAGGCCAGGACGTTCGGCATATTGGAGGCCGGTGCTGGGGGAAAGTGAAAAAAAGGTTCTTTGGAGGACAGAGTGGCCAGGAAAGCCCGCAGCCCCAAAGTCTGGGTGGCATTGCAAGTAGTTCCCAGAGACCAGGAATGAAAGCAAGAGTTGTTCTGGCTGCCACCTTGGCTGTGGGAGCCAGGCCAGGACGTTCGGCATATTGGAGGCCGGTGCTGGGGGAAAGTGAAAAAAAGGTTCTTTGGAGGATAGAGTGGCCAGGAAAGCGTGCAGCCCCAAAGTCTGGGTGGCAATGCAAGTAGTTCCCAGAGACCTTGAAAGAAAGCAAGAGTTGTTCTGGCTGCCACCTTGGCTGTGGGAGCCAGGCCAGGACGTTCGGCATATTGGAGGCCGGTGCTGGGGGAAAGTGAAAAAAAGGTTCTTTGGAGGATAGAGTGGCCAGGAAAGCCCGCAGCCCCAAAGTCTGGGTGGCAATGCAAGTAGTTCCCAGAGACCATGAAAGAAAGCAAGAGTTGTTCTGGCTGCCACCTTGGCTGTGGGAGCCAGGCCAGGACGTTCGGCATATTGGAGGCCGGTGCTGGGGGAAAGTGAAAAAAAGGTTCTTTGGAGGATAGAGTGGCCAGGAAAGCCCGCAGCCCCAAAGTCTGGGTGGCAATGCAAGTAGTTCCCAGAGACCATGAATGAAAGCAAGAGTTGTTCTGGCTGCCACCTTGGCTGTGGGAGCCAGGCCAGGACGTTCGGCATATTGGAGGCCGGTGCTGGGGGAAAGTGAAAAAAAGGTTCTTTTGAGGAGAGAGTGGCCAGGAAAGCCCGCAGCCCCAAAGTCTGGGTGGCAATGCAAGTAGTTCCCAGAGACCATGAAAGAAAGCAAGAGTTGTTCTGGCTGCCACCTTGGCTGTGGGAGCCAGGCCAGGACGTTCGGCATATTGGAGGCCGGTGCTGGGGGAAAGTGAAAAAAAGGTTCTTTGGAGGATAGAGTGGCCAGGAAAGCCCGCAGCCCCAAAGTCTGGGTGGCAATGCAAGTAGTTCCCAGAGACCTTGAAAGAAAGCAAGAGTTGTTCTGGCTGCCACCTTGGCTGTGGGAGCCAGGCCAGGACGTTCGGCATATTGGAGGCCGGTGCTGGGGGAAAGTGAAAAAAAGGTTCTTTTGAGGAGAGAGTGGCCAGGAAAGCCCGCAGCCCCAAAGTCTGGGTGGCATTGCAAGTAGTTCCCAGAGACCATGAAAGAAAGCAAGAGTTGTTCTGGCTGCCACCTTGGCTGTGGGAGCCAGGCCACGACGTTCGGCATATTGGAGGCCGGTGCTGGGGGAAAGTGAAAAAAAGGTTCTTTTGAGGAGAGAGTGGCCAGGAAAGCCCGCAGCCCCAAAGTCTGGGTGGCATTGCAAGTAGTTCCCAGAGACCATGAATGAAAGCAAGAGTTGTTCTGGCTGCCACCTTGGCTGTGGGAGCCAGGCCAGGACGTTCGGCATATTGGAGGCCGGTGCTGGGGGAAAGTGAAAAAAAGGTTCTTTGGAGGATAGAGTGGCCAGGAAAGCGTGCAGCCCCAAAGTCTGGGTGGCAATGCAAGTAGTTCCCAGAGACCTTGAAAGAAAGCAAGAGTTGTTCTGGCTGCCACCTTGGCTGTGGGAGCCAGGCCAGGACGTTCGGCATATTGGAGGCCGGTGCTGGGGGAAAGTGAAAAAAAGGTTCTTTGGAGGATAGAGTGGCCAGGAAAGCCCGCAGCCCCAAAGTCTGGGTGGCATTGCAAGTAGTTCCCAGAGACCATGAAAGAAAGCAAGAGTTGTTCTGGCTGCCACCTTGGCTGTGGGAGCCAGGCCACGACGTTCGGCATATTGGAGGCCGGTGCTGGGGGAAAGTGAAAAAAAGGTTCTTTTGAGGAGAGAGTGGCCAGGAAAGCCCGCAGCCCCAAAGTCTGGGTGGCATTGCAAGTAGTTCCCAGAGACCATGAATGAAAGCAAGAGTTGTTCTGGCTGCCACCTTGGCTGTGGGAGCCAGGCCAGGACGTTCGGCATATTGGAGGCCGGTGCTGGGGGAAAGTGAAAAAAAGGTTCTTTGGAGGATAGAGTGGCCAGGAAAGCGTGCAGCCCCAAAGTCTGGGTGGCAATGCAAGTAGTTCCCAGAGACCTTGAAAGAAAGCAAGAGTTGTTCTGGCTGCCACCTTGGCTGTGGGAGCCAGGCCAGGACGTTCGGCATATTGGAGGCCGGTGCTGGGGGAAAGTGAAAAAAAGGTTCTTTGGAGGATAGAGTGGCCAGGAAAGCCCGCAGCCCCAAAGTCTGGGTGGCATTGCAAGTAGTTCCCAGAGACCATGAAAGAAAGCAAGAGTTGTTCTGGCTGCCACCTTGGCTGTGGGAGCCAGGCCACGACGTTCGGCATATTGGAGGCCGGTGCTGGGGGAAAGTGAAAAAAAGGTTCTTTTGAGGAGAGAGTGGCCAGGAAAGCCCGCAGCCCCAAAGTCTGGGTGGCATTGCAAGTAGTTCCCAGAGACCATGAATGAAAGCAAGAGTTGTTCTGGCTGCCACCTTGGCTGTGGGAGCCAGGCCAGGACGTTCGGCATATTGGAGGCCGGTGCTGGGGGAAAGTGAAAAAAAGGTTCTTTGGAGGATAGAGTGGCCAGGAAAGCGTGCAGCCCCAAAGTCTGGGTGGCAATGCAAGTAGTTCCCAGAGACCTTGAAAGAAAGCAAGAGTTGTTCTGGCTGCCACCTTGGCTGTGGGAGCCAGGCCAGGACGTTCGGCATATTGGAGGCCGGTGCTGGGGGAAAGTGAAAAAAAGGTTCTTTGGAGGATAGAGTGGCCAGGAAAGCCCGCAGCCCCAAAGTCTGGGTGGCAATGCAAGTAGTTCCCAGAGACCATGAAAGAAAGCAAGAGTTGTTCTGGCTGCCACCTTGGCTGTGGGAGCCAGGCCAGGACGTTCGGCATATTGGAGGCCGGTGCTGGGGGAAAGTGAAAAAAGGTTCTTTGGAGGATAGAGTGGCCAGGAAAGCCCGCAGCCCCAAAGTCTGGGTGGCAATGCAAGTAGTTCCCAGAGACCATGAATGAAAGCAAGAGTTGTTCTGGCTGCCACCTTGGCTGTGGGAGCCAGGCCAGGACGTTCGGCATATTGGAGGCCGGTGCTGGGGGAAAGTGAAAAAAAGGTTCTTTTGAGGAGAGAGTGGCCAGGAAAGCCCGCAGCCCCAAAGTCTGGGTGGCAATGCAAGTAGTTCCCAGAGACCATGAATGAAAGCAAGAGTTGTTCTGGCTGCCACCTTGGCTGTGGGAGCCAGGCCAGGACGTTCGGCATATTGGAGGCCGGTGCTGGGGGAAAGTGAAAAAAAGGTTCTTTGGAGGATAGAGTGGCCAGGAAAGCGTGCAGCCCCAAAGTCTGGGTGGCAATGCAAGTAGTTCCCAGAGACCTTGAAAGAAAGCAAGAGTTGTTCTGGCTGCCACCTTGGCTGTGGGAGCCAGGCCAGGACGTTCGGCATATTGGAGGCCGGTGCTGGGGGAAAGTGAAAAAAAGGTTCTTTGGAGGATAGAGTGGCCAGGAAAGCCCGCAGCCCCAAAGTCTGGGTGGCAATGCAAGTAGTTCCCAGAGACCTTGAAAGAAAGCAAGAGTTGTTCTGGCTGCCACCTTGGCTGTGGGAGCCAGGCCAGGACGTTCGGCATATTGGAGGCCGGTGCTGGGGTAAAGTGAAAAAAAGGTTCTTTGGAGGATAGAGTGGCCAGGAAAGCGTGCAGCCCCAAAGTCTGGGTAGCAATGCAAGTAGTTCCCAGAGACCTTGAAAGAAAGCAAGAGTTGTTCTGGCTGCCACCTTGGCTGTGGGAGCCAGGCCAGGACGTTCGGCATATTGGAGGCCGGTGCTGGGGGAAAGTGAAAAAAAGGTTCTTTGGAGGATAGAGTGGCCAGGAAAGCCCGCAGCCCCAAAGTCTGGGTGGCATTGCAAGTAGTTCCCAGAGACCATGAAAGAAAGCAAGAGTTGTTCTGGCTGCCACCTTGGCTGTGGGAGCCAGGCCAGGACGTTCGGCATATTGGAGGCCGGTGCTGGGGGAAAGTGAAAAAAAGGTTCTTTGGAGGATAGAGTGGCCAGGAAAGCCCGCAGCCCCAAAGTCTGGGTGGCATTGCAAGTAGTTCCCAGAGACCATGAATGAAAGCAAGAGTTGTTCTGGCTGCCACCTTGGCTGTGGGAGCCAGGCCAGGACGTTCGGCATATTGGAGGCCGGTGCTGGGGGAAAGTGAAAAAAAGGTTCTTTGGAGGATAGAGTGGCCAGGAAAGCGTGCAGCCCCAAAGTCTGGGTGGCAATGCAAGTAGTTCCCAGAGACCTTGAAAGAAAGCAAGAGTTGTTCTGGCTGCCACCTTGGCTGTGGGAGCCAGGCCAGGACGTTCGGCATATTGGGGTCCGGTGCTGGGGGAAAGTGAAAAAAAGGTTCTTTGGAGGATAGAGTGGCCAGGAAAGCGTGCAGCCCCAAAGTCTGGGTGGCAATGCAAGTAGTTCCCAGAGACCATGAATGAAAGCAAGAGTTGTTCTGGCTGCCACCTTGGCTGTGGGAGCCAGGCCAGGACGTTCGGCATATTGGAGGCCGGTGCTGGGGGAAAGTGAAAAAAAGGTTCTTTTGAGGAGAGAGTGGCCAGGAAAGCCCGCAGCCCCAAAGTCTGGGTGGCATTGCAAGTAGTTCCCAGAGACCATGAATGAAAGCAAGAGTTGTTCTGGCTGCCACCTTGGCTGTGGGAGCCAGGCCAGGACGTTCGGCATATTGGAGGCCGGTGCTGGGGGAAAGTGAAAAAAAGGTTCTTTGGAGGATAGAGTGGCCAGGAAAGCGTGCAGCCCCAAAGTCTGGGTGGCAATGCAAGTAGTTCCCAGAGACCTTGAAAGAAAGCTAGAGTTGTTCTGGCTGCCACCTTGGCTGTGGGAGCCAGGCCAGGACGTTCGGCATATTGGAGGCCGGTGCTGGGGGAAAGTGAAAAAAAGGTTCTTTGGAGGATAGAGTGGCCAGGAAAGCCCGCAGCCCCAAAGTCTGGGTGGCAATGCAAGTAGTTCCCAGAGACCATGAAAGAAAGCAAGAGTTGTTCTGGCTGCCACCTTGGCTGTGGGAGCCAGGCCAGGACGTTCGGCATATTGGAGGCCGGTGCTGGGGGAAAGTGAAAAAAAGGTTCTTTGGAGGATAGAGTGGCCAGGAAAGCCCGCAGCCCCAAAGTCTGGGTGGCAATGCAAGTAGTTCCCAGAGACCATGAAAGAAAGCAAGAGTTGTTCTGGCTGCCACCTTGGCTGTGGGAGCCAGGCCAGGACGTTCGGCATATTGGAGGCCGGTGCTGGGGGAAAGTGAAAAAAAGGTTCTTTGGAGGATAGAGTGGCCAGGAAAGCCCGCAGCCCCAAAGTCTGGGTGGCAATGCAAGTAGTTCCCAGAGACCATGAAAGAAAGCAAGAGTTGTTCTGGCTGCCACCTTGGCTGTGGGAGCCAGGCCAGGACGTTCGGCATATTGGAGGCCGGTGCTGGGGGAAAGTGAAAAAAAGGTTCTTTGGAGGATAGAGTGGCCAGGAAAGCCCGCAGCCCCAAAGTCTGGGTGGCAATGCAAGTAGTTCCCAGAGACCATGAAAGAAAGCAAGAGTTGTTCTGGCTGCCACCTTGGCTGTGGGAGCCAGGCCAGGACGTTCGGCATATTGGAGGCCGGTGCTGGGGGAAAGTGAAAAAAAGGTTCTTTGGAGGATAGAGTGGCCAGGAAAGCGTGCAGCCCCAAAGTCTGGGTGGCAATGCAAGTAGTTCCCAGAGACCTTGAAAGAAAGCTAGAGTTGTTCTGGCTGCCACCTTGGCTGTGGGAGCCAGGCCAGGACGTTCGGCATATTGGAGGCCGGTGCTGGGGGAAAGTGAAAAAAAGGTTCTTTGGAGGATAGAGTGGCCAGGAAAGCCCGCAGCCCCAAAGTCTGGGTGGCATTGCAAGTAGTTCCCAGAGACCATGAAAGAAAGCAAGAGTTGTTCTGGCTGCCACCTTGGCTGTGGGAGCCAGGCCAGGACGTTCGGCATATTGGAGGCCGGTGCTGGGGGAAAGTGAAAAAAAGGTTCTTTTGAGGAGAGAGTGGCCAGGAAAGCCCGCAGCCCCAAAGTCTGGGTGGCATTGCAAGTAGTTCCCAGAGACCATGAATGAAAGCAAGAGTTGTTCTGGCTGCCACCTTGGCTGTGGGAGCCAGGCCAGGACGTTCGGCATATTGGAGGCCGGTGCTGGGGGAAAGTGAAAAAAAGGTTCTTTTGAGGAGAGAGTGGCCAGGAAAGCCCGCAGCCCCAAAGTCTGGGTGGCATTGCAAGTAGTTCCCAGAGACCATGAATGAAAGCAAGAGTTGTTCTGGCTGCCACCTTGGCTGTGGGAGCCAGGCCAGGACGTTCGGCATATTGGAGGCCGGTGCTGGGGGAAAGTGAAAAAAAGGTTCTTTGGAGGATAGAGTGGCCAGGAAAGCGTGCAGCCCCAAAGTCTGGGTGGCAATGCAAGTAGTTCCCAGAGACCTTGAAAGAAAGCAAGAGTTGTTCTGGCTGCCACCTTGGCTGTGGGAGCCAGGCCAGGACGTTCGGCATATTGGAGGCCGGTGCTGGGGGAAAGTGAAAAAAAGGTTCTTTGGAGGATAGAGTGGCCAGGAAAGCCCGCAGCCCCAAAGTCTGGGTGGCAATGCAAGTAGTTCCCAGAGACCATGAAAGAAAGCAAGAGTTGTTCTGGCTGCCACCTTGGCTGTGGGAGCCAGGCCAGGACGTTCGGCATATTGGAGGCCGGTGCTGGGGGAAAGTGAAAAAAAGGTTCTTTGGAGGATAGAGTGGCCAGGAAAGCCCGCAGCCCCAAAGTCTGGGTGGCAATGCAAGTAGTTCCCAGAGACCTTGAAAGAAAGCAAGAGTTGTTCTGGCTGCCACCTTGGCTGTGGGAGCCAGGCCAGGACGTTCGGCATATTGGAGGCCGGTGCTGGGGGAAAGTGAAAAAAAGGTTCTTTGGAGGATAGAGTGGCCAGGAAAGCGTGCAGCCCCAAAGTCTGGGTGGCAATGCAAGTAGTTCCCAGAGACCTTGAAAGAAAGCAAGAGTTGTTCTGGCTGCCACCTTGGCTGTGGGAGCCAGGCCAGGACGTTCGGCATATTGGAGGCCGGTGCTGGGGGAAAGTGAAAAAAAGGTTCTTTGGAGGAGAGAGTGGCCAGGAAAGCCCGCAGCCCCAAAGTCTGGGTGGCATTGCAAGTAGTTCCCAGAGACCATGAATGAAAGCAAGAGTTGTTCTGGCTGCCACCTTGGCTGTGGGAGCCAGGCCAGGACGTTCGGCATATTGGAGGCCGGTGCTGGGGTAAAGTGAAAAAAAGGTTCTTTGGAGGATAGAGTGGCCAGGAAAGCGTGCAGCCCCAAAGTCTGGGTGGCAATGCAAGTAGTTCCCAGAGACCTTGAAAGAAAGCAAGAGTTGTTCTGGCTGCCACCTTGGCTGTGGGAGCCAGGCCAGGACGTTCGGCATATTGGAGGCCGGTGCTGGGGGAAAGTGAAAAAAAGGTTCTTTGGAGGATAGAGTGGCCAGGAAAGCCCGCAGCCCCAAAGTCTGGGTGGCAATGCAAGTAGTTCCCAGAGACCATGAAAGAAAGCAAGAGTTGTTCTGGCTGCCACCTTGGCTGTGGGAGCCAGGCCAGGACGTTCGGCATATTGGAGGCCGGTGCTGGGGGAAAGTGAAAAAAAGGTTCTTTGGAGGATAGAGTGGCCAGGAAAGCCCGCAGCCCCAAAGTCTGGGTGGCAATGCAAGTAGTTCCCAGAGACCATGAAAGAAAGCAAGAGTTGTTCTGGCTGCCACCTTGGCTGTGGGAGCCAGGCCAGGACGTTCGGCATATTGGAGGCCGGTGCTGGGGGAAAGTGAAAAAAAGGTTCTTTGGAGGATAGAGTGGCCAGGAAAGCCCGCAGCCCCAAAGTCTGGGTGGCAATGCAAGTAGTTCCCAGAGACCATGAAAGAAAGCAAGAGTTGTTCTGGCTGCCACCTTGGCTGTGGGAGCCAGGCCAGGACGTTCGGCATATTGGAGGCCGGTGCTGGGGGAAAGTGAAAAAAAGGTTCTTTGGAGGATAGAGTGGCCAGGAAAGCCCGCAGCCCCAAAGTCTGGGTGGCAATGCAAGTAGTTCCCAGAGACCATGAAAGAAAGCAAGAGTTGTTCTGGCTGCCACCTTGGCTGTGGGAGCCAGGCCAGGACGTTCGGCATATTGGAGGCCGGTGCTGGGGGAAAGTGAAAAAAAGGTTCTTTGGAGGATAGAGTGGCCAGGAAAGCCCGCAGCCCCAAAGTCTGGGTGGCAATGCAAGTAGTTCCCAGAGACCATGAATGAAAGCAAGAGTTGTTCTGGCTGCCACCTTGGCTGTGGGAGCCAGGCCAGGACGTTCGGCATATTGGAGGCCGGTGCTGGGGGAAAGTGAAAAAAAGGTTCTTTGGAGGATAGAGTGGCCAGGAAAGCCCGCAGCCCCAAAGTCTGGGTGGCAATGCAAGTAGTTCCCAGAGACCTTGAAAGAAAGCAAGAGTTGTTCTGGCTGCCACCTTGGCTGTGGGAGCCAGGCCAGGACGTTCGGCATATTGGAGGCCGGTGCTGGGGGAAAGTGAAAAAAAGGTTCTTTGGAGGATAGAGTGGCCAGGAAAGCCCGCAGCCCCAAAGTCTGGGTGGCAATGCAAGTAGTTCCCAGAGACCATGAAAGAAAGCAAGAGTTGTTCTGGCTGCCACCTTGGCTGTGGGAGCCAGGCCAGGACGTTCGGCATATTGGAGGCCGGTGCTGGGGTAAAGTGAAAAAAAGGTTCTTTGGAGGATAGAGTGGCCAGGAAAGCGTGCAGCCCCAAAGTCTGGGTGGCAATGCAAGTAGTTCCCAGAGACCTTGAAAGAAAGCAAGAGTTGTTCTGGCTGCCACCTTGGCTGTGGGAGCCAGGCCAGGACGTTCGGCATATTGGAGGCCGGTGCTGGGGGAAAGTGAAAAAAAGGTTCTTTGGAGGATAGAGTGGCCAGGAAAGCCCGCAGCCCCAAAGTCTGGGTGGCATTGCAAGTAGTTCCCAGAGACCATGAAAGAAAGCAAGAGTTGTTCTGGCTGCCACCTTGGCTGTGGGAGCCAGGCCACGACGTTCGGCATATTGGAGGCCGGTGCTGGGGGAAAGTGAAAAAAAGGTTCTTTTGAGGAGAGAGTGGCCAGGAAAGCCCGCAGCCCCAAAGTCTGGGTGGCATTGCAAGTAGTTCCCAGAGACCATGAATGAAAGCAAGAGTTGTTCTGGCTGCCACCTTGGGTGTGGGAGCCAGGCCACGACGTTCGGCATATTGGAGGCCGGTGCTGGGGGAAAGTGAAAAAAAGGTTCTTTGGAGGATAGAGTGGCCAGGAAAGCGTGCAGCCCCAAAGTCTGGGTGGCAATGCAAGTAGTTCCCAGAGACCTTGAAAGAAAGCTAGAGTTGTTCTGGCTGCCACCTTGGCTGTGGGAGCCAGGCCAGGACGTTCGGCATATTGGAGGCCGGTGCTGGGGGAAAGTGAAAAAAAGGTTCTTTGGAGGATAGAGTGGCCAGGAAAGCCCGCAGCCCCAAAGTCTGGGTGGCAATGCAAGTAGTTCCCAGAGACCATGAAAGAAAGCAAGAGTTGTTCTGGCTGCCACCTTGGCTGTGGGAGCCAGGCCAGGACGTTCGGCATATTGGAGGCCGGTGCTGGGGGAAAGTGAAAAAAAGGTTCTTTGGAGGATAGAGTGGCCAGGAAAGCCCGCAGCCCCAAAGTCTGGGTGGCAATGCAAGTAGTTCCCAGAGACCATGAAAGAAAGCAAGAGTTGTTCTGGCTGCCACCTTGGCTGTGGGAGCCAGGCCAGGACGTTCGGCATATTGGAGGCCGGTGCTGGGGGAAAGTGAAAAAAAGGTTCTTTGGAGGATAGAGTGGCCAGGAAAGCCCGCAGCCCCAAAGTCTGGGTGGCAATGCAAGTAGTTCCCAGAGACCATGAATGAAAGCAAGAGTTGTTCTGGCTGCCACCTTGGCTGTGGGAGCCAGGCCAGGACGTTCGGCATATTGGAGGCCGGTGCTGGGGGAAAGTGAAAAAAAGGTTCTTTGGAGGATAGAGTGGCCAGGAAAGCGTGCAGCCCCAAAGTCTGGGTGGCAATGCAAGTAGTTCCCAGAGACCTTGAAAGAAAGCAAGAGTTGTTCTGGCTGCCACCTTGGCTGTGGGAGCCAGGCCAGGACGTTCGGCATATTGGAGGCCGGTGCTGGGGGAAAGTGAAAAAAAGGTTCTTTGGAGGATAGAGTGGCCAGGAAAGCCCGCAGCCCCAAAGTCTGGGTGGCAATGCAAGTAGTTCCCAGAGACCATGAAAGAAAGCAAGAGTTGTTCTGGCTGCCACCTTGGCTGTGGGAGCCAGGCCAGGACGTTCGGCATATTGGAGGCCGGTGCTGGGGGAAAGTGAAAAAAAGGTTCTTTGGAGGATAGAGTGGCCAGGAAAGCCCGCAGCCCCAAAGTCTGGGTGGCAATGCAAGTAGTTCCCAGAGACCATGAAAGAAAGCAAGAGTTGTTCTGGCTGCCACCTTGGCTGTGGGAGCCAGGCCAGGACGTTCGGCATATTGGAGGCCGGTGCTGGGGGAAAGTGAAAAAAAGGTTCTTTGGAGGATAGAGTGGCCAGGAAAGCCCGCAGCCCCAAAGTCTGGGTGGCATTGCAAGTAGTTCCCAGAGACCATGAATGAAAGCAAGAGTTGTTCTGGCTGCCACCTTGGCTGTGGGAGCCAGGCCAGGACGTTCGGCATATTGGAGGCCGGTGCTGGGGGAAAGTGAAAAAAAGGTTCTTTGGAGGATAGAGTGGCCAGGAAAGCCCGCAGCCCCAAAGTCTGGGTGGCATTGCAAGTAGTTCCCAGAGACCATGAAAGAAAGCAAGAGTTGTTCTGGCTGCCACCTTGGCTGTGGGAGCCAGGCCACGACGTTCGGCATATTGGAGGCCGGTGCTGGGGGAAAGTGAAAAAAAGGTTCTTTTGAGGAGAGAGTGGCCAGGAAAGCCCGCAGCCCCAAAGTCTGGGTGGCATTGCAAGTAGTTCCCAGAGACCATGAATGAAAGCAAGAGTTGTTCTGGCTGCCACCTTGGCTGTGGGAGCCAGGCCAGGACGTTCGGCATATTGGAGGCCGGTGCTGGGGGAAAGTGAAAAAAAGGTTCTTTGGAGGATAGAGTGGCCAGGAAAGCGTGCAGCCCCAAAGTCTGGGTGGCAATGCAAGTAGTTCCCAGAGACCTTGAAAGAAAGCAAGAGTTGTTCTGGCTGCCACCTTGGCTGTGGGAGCCAGGCCAGGACGTTCGGCATATTGGAGGCCGGTGCTGGGGGAAAGTGAAAAAAAGGTTCTTTGGAGGATAGAGTGGCCAGGAAAGCCCGCAGCCCCAAAGTCTGGGTGGCAATGCAAGTAGTTCCCAGAGACCATGAAAGAAAGCAAGAGTTGTTCTGGCTGCCACCTTGGCTGTGGGAGCCAGGCCAGGACGTTCGGCATATTGGAGGCCGGTGCTGGGGGAAAGTGAAAAAAAGGTTCTTTGGAGGATAGAGTGGCCAGGAAAGCCCGCAGCCCCAAAGTCTGGGTGGCAATGCAAGTAGTTCCCAGAGACCTTGAAAGAAAGCAAGAGTTGTTCTGGCTGCCACCTTGGCTGTGGGAGCCAGGCCAGGACGTTCGGCATATTGGAGGCCGGTGCTGGGGGAAAGTGAAAAAAAGGTTCTTTGGAGGATAGAGTGGCCAGGAAAGCGTGCAGCCCCAAAGTCTGGGTGGCAATGCAAGTAGTTCCCAGAGACCTTGAAAGAAAGCAAGAGTTGTTCTGGCTGCCACCTTGGCTGTGGGAGCCAGGCCAGGACGTTCGGCATATTGGAGGCCGGTGCTGGGGGAAAGTGAAAAAAAGGTTCTTTGGAGGATAGAGTGGCCAGGAGCTCGCAGCCCCAAAGTCTGGGTGGCAATGCAAGTAGTTCCCAGAGACCTTGAAAGAAAGCAAGAGTTGTTCTGGCTGCCACCTTGGCTGTGGGAGCCAGGCCAGGACGTTCGGCATATTGGAGGCCGGTGCTGGGGGAAAGTGAAAAAAAGGTTCTTTGGAGGATAGAGTGGCCAGGAAAGCCCGCAGCCCCAAAGTCTGGGTGGCATTGCAAGTAGTTCCCAGAGACCTTGAAAGAAAGCAAGAGTTGTTCTGGCTGCCACCTTGGCTGTGGGAGCCAGGCCAGGACGTTCGGCATATTGGAGGCCGGTGCTGGGGGAAAGTGAAAAAAAGGTTCTTTGGAGGATAGAGTGGCCAGGAAAGCCCGCAGCCCCAAAGTCTGGGTGGCAATGCAAGTAGTTCCCAGAGACCTTGAAAGAAAGCAAGAGTTGTTCTGGCTGCCACCTTGGCTGTGGGAGCCAGGCCAGGACGTTCGGCATATTGGAGGCCGGTGCTGGGGGAAAGTGAAAAAAAGGTTCTTTGGAGGATAGAGTGGCCAGGAAAGCCCGCAGCCCCAAAGTCTGGGTGGCATTGCAAGTAGTTCCCAGAGACCATGAAAGAAAGCAAGAGTTGTTCTGGCTGCCACCTTGGCTGTGGGAGCCAGGCCAGGACGTTCGGCATATTGGAGGCCGGTGCTGGGGGAAAGTGAAAAAAAGGTTCTTTGGAGGATAGAGTGGCCAGGAAAGCCCGCAGCCCCAAAGTCTGGGTGGCAATGCAAGTAGTTCCCAGAGACCATGAATGAAAGCAAGAGTTGATCTGGCTGCCACCTTGGCTGTGGGAGCCAGGCCAGGACGTTCGGCATATTGGGGTCCGGTGCTGGGGGAAAGTGAAAAAAAGGTTCTTTGGAGGATAGAGTGGCCAGGAAAGCCCGCAGCCCCAAAGTCTGGGTGGCAATGCAAGTAGTTCCCAGAGACCATGAATGAAAGCAAGAGTTGTTCTGGCTGCCACCTTGGCTGTGGGAGCCAGGCCAGGACGTTCGGCATATTGGGGTCCGGTGCTGGGGGAAAGTGAAAAAAAGGTTCTTTGGAGGATAGAGTGGCCAGGAAAGCGTGCAGCCCCAAAGTCTGGGTGGCAATGCAAGTAGTTCCCAGAGACCTTGAAAGAAAGCAAGAGTTGTTCTGGCTGCCACCTTGGCTGTGGGAGCCAGGCCACGACGTTCGGCATATTTGAGGCCGGTGCTGGGGGAAAGTGAAAAAAAGGTGCTTGTGAGGACAGAGTGGCCAGGAAAGCCCGCAGCCCCAAAGTCTGGGTGGCAATGCAAGTAGTTCCCAGAGACCTTGAAAGAAAGCAAGAGTTGTTCTGGCTGCCACCTTGGCTGTGGGAGCCAGGCCAGGACGTTCAGCATATTGGGGTCCGGTTCAGGGGTAAAGTGAAAAATCTGTGCTTTTGAGGATAGAGTGGCCAGGAAAGCCCGCAGCCCCAAAGTCTGGGTGGCAATGCAAGTAGTTCCCAGAGACCTTGAAAGAAAGCAAGAGTTGTTCTGGCTGCCACCTTGGCTGTGGGAGCCAGGCCAGGACGTTTGGCATATTGGAGGCCGGTGCTGGGGTAAAGTGAAAAAAAGGTTCTTTGGAGGATAGAGTGGCCAGGAAAGCGTGCAGCCCCAAAGTCTGGGTGGCAATGCAAGTAGTTCCCAGAGACCTTGAAAGAAAGCAAGAGTTGTTCTGGCTGCCACCTTGGCTGTGGGAGCCAGGCCAGGACGTTCGGCATATTGGAGGCCGGTGCTGGGGGAAAGTGAAAAAAAGGTTCTTTGGAGGATAGAGTGGCCAGGAAAGCCTGCAGCCCCAAAGTCTGGGTGGCAATGCAAGTAGTTCCCAGAGACCTTGAAAGAAAGCAAGAGTTGTTCTGGCTGCCACCTTGGCTGTGGGAGCCAGGCCAGGACGTTCGGCATATTGGAGGCCGGTGCTGGGGGAAAGTGAAAAAAAGGTTCTTTGGAGGATAGAGTGGCCAGGAAAGCCCGCAGCCCCAAAGTCTGGGTGGCAATGCAAGTAGTTCCCAGAGACCTTGAAAGAAAGCAAGAGTTGTTCTGGCTGCCACCTTGGCTGTGGGAGCCAGGCCACGACGTTCGGCATATTGGAGGCCGGTGCTGGGGGAAAGTGAAAAAAAGGTTCTTTGGAGGATAGAGTGGCCAGGAAAGCCCGCAGCCCCAAAGTCTGGGTGGCATTGCAAGTAGTTCCCAGAGACCATGAAAGAAAGCAAGAGTTGTTCTGGCTGCCACCTTGGCTGTGGGAGCCAGGCCACGACGTTCGGCATATTGGAGGCCGGTGCTGGGGGAAAGTGAAAAAAAGGTTCTTTTGAGGAGAGAGTGGCCAGGAAAGCCCGCAGCCCCAAAGTCTGGGTGGCATTGCAAGTAGTTCCCAGAGACCATGAAAGAAAGCAAGAGTTGTTCTGGCTGCCACCTTGGCTGTGGGAGCCAGGCCAGGACGTTCGGCATATTGGAGGCCGGTGCTGGGGGAAAGTGAAAAAAAGGTTCTTTGGAGGATAGAGTGGCCAGGAAAGCCCGCAGCCCCAAAGTCTGGGTGGCAATGCAAGTAGTTCCCAGAGACCTTGAAAGAAAGCAAGAGTTGTTCTGGCTGCCACCTTGGCTGTGGGAGCCAGGCCAGGACGTTCGGCATATTGGAGGCCGGTGCTGGGGGAAAGTGAAAAAAAGGTTCTTTGGAGGATAGAGTGGCCAGGAAAGCGTGCAGCCCCAAAGTCTGGGTGGCAATGCAAGTAGTTCCCAGAGACCATGAAAGAAAGCAAGAGTTGTTCTGGCTGCCACCTTGGCTGTGGGAGCCAGGCCAGGACGTTCGGCATATTGGAGGCCGGTGCTGGGGGAAAGTGAAAAAAAGGTTCTTTGGAGGATAGAGTGGCCAGGAAAGCCCGCAGCCCCAAAGTCTGGGTGGCAATGCAAGTAGTTCCCAGAGACCATGAAAGAAAGCAAGAGTTGTTCTGGCTGCCACCTTGGCTGTGGGAGCCAGGCCAGGACGTTCGGCATATTGGAGGCCGGTGCTGGGGGAAAGTGAAAAAAAGGTTCTTGTGAGGATAGAGTGGCCAGGAAAGCGTGCAGCCCCAAAGTCTGGGTGGCAATGCAAGTAGTTCCCAGAGACCTTGAAAGAAAGCAAGAGTTGTTCTGGCTGCCACCTTGGCTGTGGGAGCCAGGCCAGGACGTTCGGCATATTGGAGGCCGGTGCTGGGGGAAAGTGAAAAAAAGGTTCTTTGGAGGATAGAGTGGCCAGGAAAGCCCGCAGCCCCAAAGTCTGGGTGGCATTGCAAGTAGTTCCCAGAGACCATGAAAGAAAGCAAGAGTTGTTCTGGCTGCCACCTTGGCTGTGGGAGCCAGGCCAGGACGTTCGGCATATTGGAGGCCGGTGCTGGGGGAAAGTGAAAAAAAGGTTCTTTTGAGGAGAGAGTAGCCAGGAAAGCCCGCAGCCCCAAAGTCTGGGTGGCATTGCAAGTAGTTCCCAGAGACCATGAATGAAAGCAAGAGTTGTTCTGGCTGCCACCTTGGCTGTGGGAGCCAGGCCAGGACGTTCGGCATATTGGAGGCCGGTGCTGGGGGAAAGTGAAAAAAAGGTTCTTTGGAGGATAGAGTGGCCAGGAAAGCGTGCAGCCCCAAAGTCTGGGTGGCAATGCAAGTAGTTCCCAGAGACCTTGAAAGAAAGCAAGAGTTGTTCTGGCTGCCACCTTGGCTGTGGGAGCCAGGCCAGGACGTTCGGCATATTGGAGGCCGGTGCTGGGGGAAAGTGAAAAAAAGGTTCTTTGGAGGATAGAGTGGCCAGGAGCTCGCAGCCCCAAAGTCTGGGTGGCAATGCAAGTAGTTCCCAGAGACCATGAAAGAAAGCAAGAGTTGTTCTGGCTGCCACCTTGGCTGTGGGAGCCAGGCCAGGACGTTCGGCATATTGGAGGCCGGTGCTGGGGGAAAGTGAAAAAAAGGTTCTTTGGAGGATAGAGTGGCCAGGAAAGCCCGCAGCCCCAAAGTCTGGGTGGCAATGCAAGTAGTTCCCAGAGACCATGAAAGAAAGCAAGAGTTGTTCTGGCTGCCACCTTGGCTGTGGGAGCCAGGCCAGGACGTTCGGCATATTGGAGGCCGGTGCTGGGGGAAAGTGAAAAAAAGGTTCTTTGGAGGATAGAGTGGCCAGGAAAGCCCGCAGCCCCAAAGTCTGGGTGGCAATGCAAGTAGTTCCCAGAGACCTTGAAAGAAAGCAAGAGTTGTTCTGGCTGCCACCTTGGCTGTGGGAGCCAGGCCAGGACGTTCGGCATATTGGAGGCCGGTGCTGGGGGAAAGTGAAAAAAAGGTTCTTTGGAGGATAGAGTGGCCAGGAAAGCCCGCAGCCCCAAAGTCTGGGTGGCATTGCAAGTAGTTCCCAGAGACCTTGAAAGAAAGCAAGAGTTGTTCTGGCTGCCACCTTGGCTGTGGGAGCCAGGCCAGGACGTTCGGCATATTGGAGGCCGGTGCTGGGGGAAAGTGAAAAAAAGGTTCTTTGGAGGATAGAGTGGCCAGGAAAGCCCGCAGCCCCAAAGTCTGGGTGGCAATGCAAGTAGTTCCCAGAGACCATGAATGAAAGCAAGAGTTGATCTGGCTGCCACCTTGGCTGTGGGAGCCAGGCCAGGACGTTCGGCATATTGGGGTCCGGTGCTGGGGGAAAGTGAAAAAAAGGTTCTTTGGAGGATAGAGTGGCCAGGAAAGCCCGCAGCCCCAAAGTCTGGGTGGCAATGCAAGTAGTTCCCAGAGACCATGAATGAAAGCAAGAGTTGTTCTGGCTGCCACCTTGGCTGTGGGAGCCAGGCCAGGACGTTCGGCATATTGGAGGCCGGTGCTGGGGGAAAGTGAAAAAAAGGTTCTTTGGAGGATAGAGTGGCCAGGAAAGCGTGCAGCCCCAAAGTCTGGGTGGCAATGCAAGTAGTTCCCAGAGACCTTGAAAGAAAGCAAGAGTTGTTCTGGCTGCCACCTTGGCTGTGGGAGCCAGGCCACGACGTTCGGCATATTTGAGGCCGGTGCTGGGGGAAAGTGAAAAAAAGGTTCTTTTGAGGATAGAGTGGCCAGGAAAGCCCGCAGCCCCAAAGTCTGGGTGGCAATGCAAGTAGTTCCCAGAGACCTTGAAAGAAAGCAAGAGTTGTTCTGGCTGCCACCTTGGCTGTGGGAGCCAGGCCACGACGTTCGGCATATTGGAGGCCGGTGCTGGGGGAAAGTGAAAAAAAGGTTCTTTGGAGGATAGAGTGGCCAGGAAAGCCCGCAGCCCCAAAGTCTGGGTGGCATTGCAAGTAGTTCCCAGAGACCATGAAAGAAAGCAAGAGTTGTTCTGGCTGCCACCTTGGCTGTGGGAGCCAGGCCACGACGTTCGGCATATTGGAGGCCGGTGCTGGGGGAAAGTGAAAAAAAGGTTCTTTTGAGGAGAGAGTGGCCAGGAAAGCCCGCAGCCCCAAAGTCTGGGTGGCATTGCAAGTAGTTCCCAGAGACCAGGAATGAAAGCAAGAGTTGTTCTGGCTGCCACCTTGGCTGTGGGAGCCAGGCCAGGACGTTCGGCATATTGGAGGCCGGTGCTGGGGGAAAGTGAAAAAAAGGTTCTTTGGAGGATAGAGTGGCCAGGAAAGCGTGCAGCCCCAAAGTCTGGGTGGCAATGCAAGTAGTTCCCAGAGACCTTGAAAGAAAGCAAGAGTTGTTCTGGCTGCCACCTTGGCTGTGGGAGCCAGGCCAGGACGTTCGGCATATTGGAGGCCGGTGCTGGGGGAAAGTGAAAAAAAGGTTCTTTGGAGGATAGAGTGGCCAGGAAAGCCCGCAGCCCCAAAGTCTGGGTGGCAATGCAAGTAGTTCCCAGAGACCATGAAAGAAAGCAAGAGTTGTTCTGGCTGCCACCTTGGCTGTGGGAGCCAGGCCAGGACGTTCGGCATATTGGAGGCCGGTGCTGGGGGAAAGTGAAAAAAAGGTTCTTTGGAGGATAGAGTGGCCAGGAAAGCGTGCAGCCCCAAAGTCTGGGTGGCAATGCAAGTAGTTCCCAGAGACCTTGAAAGAAAGCAAGAGTTGTTCTGGCTGCCACCTTGGCTGTGGGAGCCAGGCCAGGACGTTCGGCATATTGGAGGCCGGTGCTGGGGGAAAGTGAAAAAAAGGTTCTTTGGAGGATAGAGTGGCCAGGAAAGCCCGCAGCCCCAAAGTCTGGGTGGCAATGCAAGTAGTTCCCAGAGACCATGAATGAAAGCAAGAGTTGATCTGGCTGCCACCTTGGCTGTGGGAGCCAGGCCAGGACGTTCGGCATATTGGGGTCCGGTGCTGGGGGAAAGTGAAAAAAAGGTTCTTTGGAGGATAGAGTGGCCAGGAAAGCCCGCAGCCCCAAAGTCTGGGTGGCAATGCAAGTAGTTCCCAGAGACCATGAATGAAAGCAAGAGTTGTTCTGGCTGCCACCTTGGCTGTGGGAGCCAGGCCAGGACGTTCGGCATATTGGAGGCCGGTGCTGGGGGAAAGTGAAAAAAAGGTTCTTTGGAGGATAGAGTGGCCAGGAAAGCGTGCAGCCCCAAAGTCTGGGTGGCAATGCAAGTAGTTCCCAGAGACCTTGAAAGAAAGCAAGAGTTGTTCTGGCTGCCACCTTGGCTGTGGGAGCCAGGCCACGACGTTCGGCATATTTGAGGCCGGTGCTGGGGGAAAGTGAAAAAAAGGTTCTTTTGAGGATAGAGTGGCCAGGAAAGCCCGCAGCCCCAAAGTCTGGGTGGCAATGCAAGTAGTTCCCAGAGACCTTGAAAGAAAGCAAGAGTTGTTCTGGCTGCCACCTTGGCTGTGGGAGCCAGGCCACGACGTTCGGCATATTGGAGGCCGGTGCTGGGGGAAAGTGAAAAAAAGGTTCTTTGGAGGATAGAGTGGCCAGGAAAGCCCGCAGCCCCAAAGTCTGGGTGGCATTGCAAGTAGTTCCCAGAGACCATGAAAGAAAGCAAGAGTTGTTCTGGCTGCCACCTTGGCTGTGGGAGCCAGGCCACGACGTTCGGCATATTGGAGGCCGGTGCTGGGGGAAAGTGAAAAAAAGGTTCTTTTGAGGAGAGAGTGGCCAGGAAAGCCCGCAGCCCCAAAGTCTGGGTGGCATTGCAAGTAGTTCCCAGAGACCAGGAATGAAAGCAAGAGTTGTTCTGGCTGCCACCTTGGCTGTGGGAGCCAGGCCAGGACGTTCGGCATATTGGAGGCCGGTGCTGGGGGAAAGTGAAAAAAAGGTTCTTTGGAGGATAGAGTGGCCAGGAAAGCGTGCAGCCCCAAAGTCTGGGTGGCAATGCAAGTAGTTCCCAGAGACCTTGAAAGAAAGCAAGAGTTGTTCTGGCTGCCACCTTGGCTGTGGGAGCCAGGCCAGGACGTTCGGCATATTGGAGGCCGGTGCTGGGGGAAAGTGAAAAAAAGGTTCTTTGGAGGATAGAGTGGCCAGGAAAGCCCGCAGCCCCAAAGTCTGGGTGGCAATGCAAGTAGTTCCCAGAGACCATGAAAGAAAGCAAGAGTTGTTCTGGCTGCCACCTTGGCTGTGGGAGCCAGGCCAGGACGTTCGGCATATTGGAGGCCGGTGCTGGGGGAAAGTGAAAAAAAGGTTCTTTGGAGGATAGAGTGGCCAGGAAAGCCCGCAGCCCCAAAGTCTGGGTGGCAATGCAAGTAGTTCCCAGAGACCTTGAAAGAAAGCAAGAGTTGTTCTGGCTGCCACCTTGGCTGTGGGAGCCAGGCCAGGACGTTCGGCATATTGGAGGCCGGTGCTGGGGGAAAGTGAAAAAAAGGTTCTTTGGAGGATAGAGTGGCCAGGAAAGCGTGCAGCCCCAAAGTCTGGGTGGCAATGCAAGTAGTTCCCAGAGACCTTGAAAGAAAGCAAGAGTTGTTCTGGCTGCCACCTTGGCTGTGGGAGCCAGGCCAGGACGTTCGGCATATTGGAGGCCGGTGCTGGGGGAAAGTGAAAAAAAGGTTCTTTGGAGGATAGAGTGGCCAGGAAAGCCCGCAGCCCCAAAGTCTGGGTGGCATTGCAAGTAGTTCCCAGAGACCATGAAAGAAAGCAAGAGTTGTTCTGGCTGCCACCTTGGCTGTGGGAGCCAGGCCAGGACGTTCGGCATATTGGAGGCCGGTGCTGGGGGAAAGTGAAAAAAAGGTTCTTTGGAGGATAGAGTGGCCAGGAAAGCCCGCAGCCCCAAAGTCTGGGTGGCAATGCAAGTAGTTCCCAGAGACCTTGAAAGAAAGCAAGAGTTGATCTGGCTGCCACCTTGGCTGTGGGAGCCAGGCCAGGACGTTCGGCATATTGGAGGCCGGTGCTGGGGGAAAGTGAAAAAAAGGTTCTTTGGAGGATAGAGTGGCCAGGAAAGCCCGCAGCCCCAAAGTCTGGGTGGCATTGCAAGTAGTTCCCAGAGACCATGAAAGAAAGCAAGAGTTGTTCTGGCTGCCACCTTGGCTGTGGGAGCCAGGCCAGGACGTTCGGCATATTGGAGGCCGGTGCTGGGGGAAAGTGAAAAAAAGGTTCTTTGGAGGATAGAGTGGCCAGGAAAGCGTGCAGCCCCAAAGTCTGGGTGGCAATGCAAGTAGTTCCCAGAGACCTTGAAAGAAAGCAAGAGTTGTTCTGGCTGCCACCTTGGCTGTGGGAGCCAGGCCACGACGTTCGGCATATTTGAGGCCGGTGCTGGGGGAAAGTGAAAAAAAGGTTCTTTTGAGGATAGAGTGGCCAGGAAAGCCCGCAGCCCCAAAGTCTGGGTGGCAATGCAAGTAGTTCCCAGAGACCTTGAAAGAAAGCAAGAGTTGTTCTGGCTGCCACCTTGGCTGTGGGAGCCAGGCCACGACGTTCGGCATATTGGAGGCCGGTGCTGGGGGAAAGTGAAAAAAAGGTTCTTTGGAGGATAGAGTGGCCAGGAGCTCGCAGCCCCAAAGTCTGGGTGGCAATGCAAGTAGTTCCCAGAGACCATGAAAGAAAGCAAGAGTTGTTCTGGCTGCCACCTTGGCTGTGGGAGCCAGGCCACGACGTTCGGCATATTGGAGGCCGGTGCTGGGGGAAAGTGAAAAAAAGGTTCTTTTGAGGAGAGAGTGGCCAGGAAAGCCCGCAGCCCCAAAGTCTGGGTGGCATTGCAAGTAGTTCCCAGAGACCATGAATGAAAGCAAGAGTTGTTCTGGCTGCCACCTTGGCTGTGGGAGCCAGGCCAGGACGTTCGGCATATTGGAGGCCGGTGCTGGGGGAAAGTGAAAAAAAGGTTCTTTGGAGGATAGAGTGGCCAGGAAAGCCCGCAGCCCCAAAGTCTGGGTGGCAATGCAAGTAGTTCCCAGAGACCTTGAAAGAAAGCAAGAGTTGTTCTGGCTGCCACCTTGGCTGTGGGAGCCAGGCCAGGACGTTCGGCATATTGGAGGCCGGTGCTGGGGGAAAGTGAAAAAAAGGTTCTTTGGAGGATAGAGTGGCCAGGAAAGCCCGCAGCCCCAAAGTCTGGGTGGCAATGCAAGTAGTTCCCAGAGACCATGAAAGAAAGCAAGAGTTGTTCTGGCTGCCACCTTGGCTGTGGGAGCCAGGCCAGGACGTTCGGCATATTGGAGGCCGGTGCTGGGGGAAAGTGAAAAAAAGGTTCTTTGGAGGATAGAGTGGCCAGGAAAGCCCGCAGCCCCAAAGTCTGGGTGGCAATGCAAGTAGTTCCCAGAGACCTTGAAAGAAAGCAAGAGTTGTTCTGGCTGCCACCTTGGCTGTGGGAGCCAGGCCAGGACGTTCGGCATATTGGAGGCCGGTGCTGGGGGAAAGTGAAAAAAAGGTTCTTTGGAGGATAGAGTGGCCAGGAAAGCGTGCAGCCCCAAAGTCTGGGTGGCAATGCAAGTAGTTCCCAGAGACCTTGAAAGAAAGCAAGAGTTGTTCTGGCTGCCACCTTGGCTGTGGGAGCCAGGCCAGGACGTTCGGCATATTGGAGGCCGGTGCTGGGGGAAAGTGAAAAAAAGGTTCTTTGGAGGATAGAGTGGCCAGGAAAGCCCGCAGCCCCAAAGTCTGGGTGGCATTGCAAGTAGTTCCCAGAGACCATGAAAGAAAGCAAGAGTTGTTCTGGCTGCCACCTTGGCTGTGGGAGCCAGGCCAGGACGTTCGGCATATTGGAGGCCGGTGCTGGGGGAAAGTGAAAAAAAGGTTCTTTTGAGGAGAGAGTAGCCAGGAAAGCCCGCAGCCCCAAAGTCTGGGTGGCATTGCAAGTAGTTCCCAGAGACCATGAATGAAAGCAAGAGTTGTTCTGGCTGCCACCTTGGCTGTGGGAGCCAGGCCAGGACGTTCGGCATATTGGAGGGCCGGTGCTGGGGGAAAGTGAAAAAAAGGTTCTTTGGAGGATAGAGTGGCCAGGAAAGCGTGCAGCCCCAAAGTCTGGGTGGCAATGCAAGTAGTTCCCAGAGACCTTGAAAGAAAGCAAGAGTTGTTCTGGCTGCCACCTTGGCTGTGGGAGCCAGGCCAGGACGTTCGGCATATTGGAGGGCCGGTGCTGGGGGAAAGTGAAAAAAAGGTTCTTTGGAGGATAGAGTGGCCAGGAGCTCGCAGCCCCAAAGTCTGGGTGGCAATGCAAGTAGTTCCCAGAGACCATGAAAGAAAGCAAGAGTTGTTCTGGCTGCCACCTTGGCTGTGGGAGCCAGGCCACGACGTTCGGCATATTGGAGGCCGGTGCTGGGGGAAAGTGAAAAAAAGGTTCTTTTGAGGAGAGAGTGGCCAGGAAAGCCCGCAGCCCCAAAGTCTGGGTGGCATTGCAAGTAGTTCCCAGAGACCATGAATGAAAGCAAGAGTTGTTCTGGCTGCCACCTTGGCTGTGGGAGCCAGGCCAGGACGTTCGGCATATTGGAGGCCGGTGCTGGGGGAAAGTGAAAAAAGGTTCTTTGGAGGATAGAGTGGCCAGGAAAGCCCGCAGCCCCAAAGTCTGGGTGGCAATGCAAGTAGTTCCCAGAGACCTTGAAAGAAAGCAAGAGTTGTTCTGGCTGCCACCTTGGCTGTGGGAGCCAGGCCAGGACGTTCGGCATATTGGAGGCCGGTGCTGGGGGAAAGTGAAAAAAAGGTTCTTTGGAGGATAGAGTGGCCAGGAAAGCCCGCAGCCCCAAAGTCTGGGTGGCAATGCAAGTAGTTCCCAGAGACCTTGAAAGAAAGCAAGAGTTGTTCTGGCTGCCACCTTGGCTGTGGGAGCCAGGCCAGGACGTTCGGCATATTGGAGGCCGGTGCTGGGGGAAAGTGAAAAAAAGGTTCTTTGGAGATAGAGTGGCCAGGGAAAGCCCGCAGCCCCAAAGTCTGGGTGGCAATGCAAGTAGTTCCCAGAGACCTTGAAAGAAAGCAAGAGTTGTTCTGGCTGCCACCTTGGCTGTGGGAGCCAGGCCAGGACGTTCGGCATATTGGAGGCCGGTGCTGGGGGAAAGTGAAAAAAAGGTTCTTTGG